>NC_133654.1:231221237-231531218 GCF_009905375.1 Apium graveolens | reverse complement strand
GGCCGGTCCTATATCTGCATGCAACCCCTTTTGTACGCTAGACAAAAGTAATAAATTCAACTACTTTTGACCTATATCCTTTTTATGAACCAATAAATAAATTTTTATTGTATCACTAAATAATTTAAAAATAATTTAATTTAATTACGTAATAAATCAAATGAGATATGTTGAAAATATTTGAATTTTACATAATTATTAAAATAAATTTAAAATTATATGAGTTATGAACGGAATGTTGTGTTAGCGGAGAAAAAATATTGATTAACAATTTTGTAATAAAAATATATTACATAATTTAAGAAAATTTTAAAAAAAAGCCTTTGGCATTTTTTATAAGCAAGACTCTGACATTTTTTAGAATACAATGAAAATTATATGAGCTGTGGACGAATTTAAGTGTTTGCGGGAAAAAAAAATATCCTTTCTATGAATCAATAATTTTTTTTATTGTACCACTAAATAATTTAAAACTAATTTAATTTAATTACATAATAAATCAAATGAGATATGTTGAAAATATGAGTTGTGGACGGAATGTTGTGTTAGCAGAGAAAAAATTAGTGATTACTAATTTTATAATTATAATATATTACATCATTTTTGAATATAATACGTAAATTTTTACAACTTTAAAATTTAAGACTTTAGCATTTTTTTTAAATAAGACTTTGACATTTTTTATAATATAATTAAAATTATATGAGTTGTGCACGAATTTTTGTGTTAGCGGACAAAACAAATATTTACTGGATTTTTTTAAAAAGTATTTAATTAAAAAAATATTTACTCAGTTTTGTTATACAAATTATTAAAATATTGACTACTAAAACGTAAAAGAGAAATGTTAAAATATGAGTTAAAAGACTTTTAATTGGTTAAAATGTGAGAGAAAGAAAACTAAAATAAAATACTGAGATTTAACGTTAAACTATAATATCAATTTTATATTTCAAAATAAACGGAACCTAAATAACTGTAATAAATAAATTAAATAAAATTCAAAGATAACCGTTTAAAATTGAAGAAATTTGGAGCGCGCGTAGCGCGGGCAAAAAGTCCCTAATTTTATATAAAATCATCAAGCTGTCATTAAATTTATAAAAAAATCACATGTCATTAGTTTAATATTATTTGGGGTTAATTATCAAATAGCTCACTTATTCCGTCCAAATATATCAAGTGAGTCATTGATTACAAAACTGATTCAAATAAGTCACTTATTTGAAAATTTATATAAAAATATCATTATATCACTAGTTGAAATTTATTTAAAATATTATATATTGAGTTTTGCACATTTTTTATGAATGATATTACATCCAAATGAAAGATTCTGAGTTCTAGTATTTTAGATAATATATTTAGATATTTAAAAATTTATCTACTATTTTTTTTATTTAAATCAAATAAAACAGTTAAATAATTAAAAAAAATAGTTGGTAAAATTTTAAAAATCTAACTACATTATCTAAAATAGTAGAATTCAGAATCTTTTATTTGGATGTAATATCATTTATAAAAAATGTGTGAAACTCACTATATAATATTTTTAAGAATTTTGATTAAGCATAGAGCAATATTTTCGATAAAATTTTTTAAATAAGTGACTCATTTGAGTCAATTTTGTAATCAGTGACTCATTTGGATACAGTAAATGACTTATTTGATAATTAACCCTATCATTTATCATAAAATTACAAAAAAACATAGATATCACTTGTTCAGATATGATATTTAAGTGATTTATACATTGTTACTATTGCTGTACATAAAGTTTGTGAACTGCTGATTACGTATATATTACAACAGTCATCGTGGTCCTGGTCAATATATGATTCTCAATTTATTTGTTTTTGAACTTTCATTTTGTTGGGGATTTTTTTTTAAAATTTGTTTGATTCAGCCGATTCTTGATCCGATTCGATTGCTTAATCCCACTTTTTCCAATTTTTGACTGATTTTTTAAATATCTTTTTGACCCGATTTCCGATTAATCAAGACTTGACCCTTCTGTCGATCGATTAATCAGTCAGCCGAAATCTATAAAAGTGATCGTAAAGTAGATTATAGATACATGATGCATTAATAATTAAAATACTTTTTTTTTTCAAAATTTTCCTAGTACACTATATAAGATAATTTTTATTCAAGAACGTACATCATGATTGTAAAAATTAGGAATCAGAATTAATTGAATGCCGGTTAGAATTGAATTCCGATTCGAGACTAATTGAAAAACGGGGAACAATCAAAATATAAATCAAATAAATTTTAATAATTTTGTAACGTTGATATATTAGCTTTATTATTATTAAGTATAAATTATACATTGTTACTACTGATGTACATAAAGTTTGTGAACTGCTAATTACGTATATATTACAGCAGTCATCGTGGTCCTAGTCAATATATGATTCTCAATTTATTTATTTTTGAACTTTCATTTTGTTAGGGAATTTTTTTTTTAAATTTGCTTGATTCGGCCGATTCTTGATCCGATTCGACTGCTTAATCCCACCTTTTCCAATTTTTGACTGATTTTTTTAAATATTTTTTTGACCCGATTTTCGATTAATCAAGACTTGACCCTTCTGTCGATCGATTAATCAGTCAGCCGAAATCTATAAAAGTGATCGTAAAGTATATTATAGACACATGATGCATTAATAATTCAAATATTTTTTTTTTCAAAATTTTCCTAGTACACTATATAAGATAATTTTTATTTAAGAACGTACATCATGATTATAAAAATTAGGAATCAGAATTAATTGAATGCCGGTTAGAATTGAATTCCGATTCGAGACTAATTGAAAAACGGGGAACAATCAAAATATAAATCAAATAAATTTTAATAATTTTGTAACGTTGATATATTAGCTTTATTATTATTAAGTATAAATAAGTACTACTTCATAAAAATTAGTCCGGATTTCGAATGGCTCAATTTTAATTGGACATTTTTTGCAAAAAAATCGAAAATATAAGCTGTACTATACTCGCACAGATACACTCCAAAAGTCCATTCAATCAGCAGTTACCGACTGACACTGTAATTTAGGGTTCATCAAATCTCATCACAACAAAGTGGGTTAGTACATCGAATCACTACTTCATTTCATCCATGTCTATTTATTTATGCAAGAACGTATCATCCCATTTGAAATGTTTCACTTCTTGTTCTTCATTCAACAAGCTTTTACATTTTCACAGTCATTTTATATCATCATTTACTACTAATTCTAGCACTAATTCTTCAGTTAAAGATTCATTTACAGTCTCATATCTCATTAATTCATGTGGGTTATCTTCAGAAAATGCTTTATTAGCTTCTAAAAATGTAAAATTGAAATCCCATGAAAAAGCTGATTTAGTTGTGGCATTGTTCAAGAAACATGGTTTTAGTAATACCCAGATTGAAAATGTTGTTAAGAAGCTTCCTTGTGTGCTTTTGAGTGATTCCGAAAAGACTATTACGCCCAAGCTTGAGTATTTTAGTTCTAGAGGGGTTTCGAGAACTGAACTTGCTAAGTTAGTTAGTGCTTCACCGTGTGTTTTGAGAATAAGTTTGGAGAAAAAAATTATTCCGACTTGGAATTTGTTTGAAAGTTTATTGATTTCTAGTGAAAGAACGTTTGCTGCCACTATACGTTTTTTTAACTCGAGGTGGGCTTCTAATCTTGAAGCTCGTGTGGTACCTAATGTAAAGATTTTAAGAGATTTTGGTGTCCAGGAGTCGAATATTGTGTCTTTGTTGACTTCGCAACCCTCTGTTCTCATGATTGCTAGTGATAGGTTTAGAATGAATGTGGAGCGAGTTAAGGAAATGGGGTTTAGTCCCCAAAAGTTTAAGTTTGTTTTTGCGGTTTGTGCGTTGACTGGTATGAGTAAATCAACTTGGGAAAGGAAAGTGGAGATTTGTAAGAAATGGGGTTGGTCCGAAGAAGATGTGTATGTCGCTTTTGAAAAGCATCCTTGGTGTATGATGGTATCGGAAGATAAAATGTCGTCCATAATGGACATGGTCATCAACAAGGCGGGTTTTGAGCCTTCTGACATTGTGCAAAGACCAAAATCTCTCACATGTAGCTTGGAGAAAAGGATTATTCCACGATGTTTGGTTTATCAGGATTTGCTGGAGAGAGGATTAATTATGAAGAAATGGAGCTTGAGGATATTGTTGGAGGTTCCAGAGAAACAATTTTTGAATAAGATTACAATGTGCTCTAACGAGGCTGCTCCTGATCTACTGAAATTATACAAGGAGAAATTGGAGCTCAAGATGTGAATGATACAGGTATAAAGCTTATAAATAATTAAATGTAGCTTTCTTTTTGAGCTATATTTTTTTGATGTACAAATATCATCCTTGATTTTACAAGTTATAATTTTTTGCTTATTTTTATATCGCGTGACAGTTAGGAACTTTAATATCTTTGCTCGTGGCTGTATGGAGTAAAACCCAGAAATTAGTGTCTACTGATATCTCCCTTAATAGAATAATGTAATGCAACATAATTGTTGTTCTGATAGGTGACTTTTATGTGAGTTGTATTTTTATTGTGTAGACACATAGGTGCACATCGACTAATGTAATACATCAATTGTTTGAATGTATTTTGATCTAGTTTCTGCTCCTGGCTTCTAATTGCATTCAGAATGCTGTTGACAGAACTAGTAATTTATCTGTCTTTTTCATTGGTAAGATTATACTCCAGCTTAGTCCTGACTTGGAATTGAACGTGCTCAAGAGATTAAAATTTTTCCCAGATGTTAAGGCTATGTATGAGGGCATTTTTGACAAATTAAGGGAGTTTTGTTTTTCTTCTGTTGTTTGATTATTCTTAGATACTTTATTAGTCAAGTAAGTGATGCTTTATGACAAACTGACTGTTAGTTTATTTTACATTGCACATGACTTTCTTATTTATCAAAGTTTAAAATTTTATCATTGTAATAGGTGTTGGCTGCATATGTGAAGTTAATAAGTTCATACGAAGAAGGTGAGTAATACAATTCAGTTACCACTACAGTACATCAATATCTCTCTATTTCTGCAAAAAATTATCAACCCACTGAGACTATGTACTAAATTTGCCCCAATCAAAGAAATTGTTGCATTTAAAGAATTATCATTTTACATCCTCTGCTCTTGATAATTTTTCACCCAACAATCCAGTTTGCCATCTCATTAGTTGCGTGCTTTCTCCAAAACATGCTTTAGTAGCTTCCAAATATGTTAAACTGAAAACTCCATAAAATGCAGCTTCACTAATAGCATTGTTGAAGAAATATGTATGGATTCTCAGATACCCGTATCTCAAATATTGTTAGAAGGTTACCTATAATACTCTCAACTCTCAAGTGATTGTGAGATCATTATCTTGCCAAACTTAAATAATTAGCCTCTATAGGTTTTTTAAGTACGGTGCTTGCAAACTTTATAGATTATGCACACATATATTGGGCAGAAGCTTGGTAAATTCATATATCCCAAATTGGAATTTTCTTAAAAGTCTTCTGAAAACTAAAGAAAGGACAATCATATTGGCTAGAAAGTTTTTCTTGTATGGGAGGGTATCATAATTCTGAAGCTCGGGTGATAGCCAACCTTGAAACTCTAAGAGGACTGTGTGTGAGGGAAATTATCATGTCTTTGTTTAAAACTAAATCTTCCATATTGGCGAGTCCTAGATAGTGATAGGTTTAAAATAAATGTGGAAAAGGTTAAGCAAATGGGTTTTACTCCTGATAACTTCAGTTTATCCGTGGGACCATTGTCGTGAGGAGTTTAAACAAATCAACTTGGGAAAAAAAGGTGGGGATTTTTAAGAAATGGGGTTAGTCCGTCTGGTTTTGATCTTTCTGATGTTGTCCAAAGGCCACAGAGCTTGGGATATCTAGGTGTGCTACTGAAGGGAGGACTAGCAATGAAGAAATGGACCTTCAGGATGTTGGAGTCCACAGGAAAACCAATTTATGAAAAAGTTTACATCGTGTTCTCCGGAGGCTGCTCCTGAACTACCAGAATTATATCAGGAGAAATTGGAACTGAATTCAGCGTGACTAGCAGAGGTGTTAAGCTTTAAGAATAGCATGCGGAAGAATTCTATAATATAGCTTTCTACTGATCTTGATTACAGATGTCTAGTAACTAGTGTCATGTCTTCATTCGTGAACATAATTAGAGCAGTGCTACATAATCAGTTTTTTGCGGGGAGATCTTTTTGTGAATTTAGTTTTACGTAGACACAGAAGCATGTACTTCAAATGCATTTTGATCTACATTTTTGTAAGTTGTCTCATTTTTTAGATCTAGAGTACTGTTAGGCGACATAACTAGTTAAGTTGTCATTTTCTGTATCTGTATGTTATTAGCCCAACACAGTTGCTGTTTTTCAAAAGGTTCATCTGCTCAACTGTCGGATATGTGTGAGTTCTGTCTGCAGAGATGGTGAATTGACTAAAATTTAGTCTCATGGCTAGCCTCCAGCTGGCTGTGCATATGGCTACACTCCTCCGCCGTCCAATGGCTACACTCCTCCACCATCTAATGCCTACCCTGTTCCTCCTCCAAATGGCTACCCTGGCTATGCATATGGCTACCCTCCTTCATATAATGGCTAACCTCCTCCGCCTCCATCTGGCTATACTATTCCGTCTCCACATGGTTACACTCCGCTGCCTTTGCATGGCTACTCTCCTCCATCGCCACAGCATCCTGCTATGCAGTAATCTCCCGGAGGTGGTGGATTGGGAGTAGGATTGGGGTGGTTGAGTGCTGCTAATATGCTTGTAAATCCCGGGACTCAGTTTTCTTTCTAATGAGATCTGTTGTAATGTTTTACGCTTGTGACTCTCTGTTGTATCTTGTTTTGAATCTTTTAGACATTCTGTATTTGCACTTCTTTTAAATTAATTATAAGAAGTTATTCATTTTGTTTGGATTATTATATGTTTATATATTTATGAAGTGTGTGGCACTAACCGAGGAACAATTGAAGCTTTATGAATGTTTTTCTAGTATTAAAAGAGCTTTATGAATAGTCTGTGGAAGATTGTAAACTATTCTAGCCTTCTACATATCGATCTTGGTTATAGATGTTTAGTTATCTCTTTTTTGAAGGAGGAACTCTATTTCAGACCTTAGTGTTGCTTCGATACAAGTTCGTTTTGGGGCTTGATGCTGCAGCTAAAAATTTAAGGCTAGGATGCATACATGGTAAAGGTGGTTTTGGTCGTGTTTATAAGGTAAAGGTCGGTTTGGTCGTGTTTGTAAAGGACCACTCAGAAATTGGGTCTGGTAACTTATGCTTTCTTCTAAGTTCTTTTGTCTATAAGTTTTTTTTTTAATATTTCATTTAAGCATTATATGTTGATCACTGATCATTGTTTTTGAATTGTTAGATCTACTAGTTGCTGTGACACAACTTGATCAGAATGGCCTTCAAAGGACCATAGAGTTTCTAGTGGAGGTTCATACATCTCTTGCATTGTCCAAATCTTGTCAACTTGACAAGTTATTGTGCTGATGCGGATTAGCGCCTCCTTATGAATTTATGCATTGGGATCACTGGAGGATCATTATATGGTTAGGTTGCAAATTAAACCTTTCTCTGAGTTATAATGTAGGAATTTCTTTTTACTACTGACAGATTTCTTGGTGTACAACACACACAGCATATAACAACATAAACATCACTGTGAAAATATATAATGTATTCCTAAAGGTAAGAATACCCAACTGGAGTTGAGCTTTTTTTTCCTGGTAACTGTAACTATTCTAACATGCTCAGTGTGTATCTTTGACAGGAAAGAAGGAATCAATACTATTATACATTGCACAGTGGTGGAGCCACTGTACAGCGAGTCAGTGACTCTAAGTGCTGGCTCACCCTGGAAAACATATATGCCCTACTATTTTCCTATATAGTTTTAATGATTAATGAGATTCTGCTTAACAGGATGTTTTAATGTTTGTTGAGTTTATTTTTTTCGCTTATTGGATTGGATACAGGCGGTGTCTTATCTGTTTTGGTTCATTAGAAGAGGCATGTAAAACTATAATGAAACAAAGAATGAAGAAGGATCTTTGAAGGAAAGGTTTTGCAACTTGGTCTCACAATCTTCCTAGACTTAGTTGAGGTAATAGAAGGTTGAGCAATTCATTTTTGGCATGTCGCCATGTTCACAAAGTTAATTATGGTCATAGAACGTTGCCAGTCGCCAGAGTTTGTACACGTAATGGAAGGTTCAGCAACTCTGTCTCACCATGTTGCTATAATTAGTTCAGGTAACGGAAGTCCTTGTAACATCGTAAAAATGCTAAATTTTGGAGTGATTTTACTTGATTTATGTTGGTGATTTATTGATGTGCTTTGGGTATAGTTTGTTTAAAATTGTTTGAGATTTTTCTTAACTGCTAAAGTCTAACATATGGACAGCACTTTTTGTTTCAGTTATGGCCTTTTATATATCTCTGTGCAATAATAAATCGTCAATAGGAACCGTGAATATTCAAATTGTAATCCTTTAATTTTTGCATTTTCTTCAATGAGATAACAAGCAAAGGAACAATTTCTCAGAAAGCGGCATTCAGTTTCAATTTGCCCTAACCTTAGTATTGCTTCACTACTACTTTTTAGATAAATTTAAATCAACCAGCCCTTCCAAAATATGGACACACATGTCCAAAATATGGGCCAAAACGGATATTCAAAATCTGAAAAATGCCATATTGCTGCATAGATATTAACGTTCCATGAGTTTGAAGCTGCAACTAAGAATGTTAGTGGCTTGAAAGCACAGGACAGGTAACTTTTGGTTCATTGTTTTTTCTATATAATCTTTGGTTTTGTTTCATATGAGCATTCTTTGTTGTTTTTGTTTATTAAATTATTACATCGACAGGTAGTAGGTAGTTGCCATGAAACAACTTGACTGGAATGGAGAAAACAGAGATTTTGAAGCGGAGGTTCTTACGCCTCTTACATTATCCGAACCTTGTCAAGTTGATAGGCTATTGTGCTGAGATGTTTTAACGTCTCCTTATTTGAATTTAATGACATCGGAATTTCCAGAGGAACATATTCAAGGTTTAGGCTACCCAACCTTTCTCTAAATTTATTTCTAAATGTCTTGTGCATATTGTTCACAAATTCCATTAACATGTAGCAATTTGTCTTCTACTACTAATAAATACTAGTAATTGCATGGTAAACAAGCACATTTAACACATGACAACGAACATCAGTGTGAAAGAATATCACATTGTTGCCTGGTTTTTAAAAAGGTTGCAGAAAAAGGTTTGTTTTATCAGGGTTTACTGAAGAAAGGACAAATTAGGAAGGAAGAAATGGAGTTTGAGGGTGTTGCTTGGGTCTCCAGACACAATTAATTAAAAAATTACAATGTGTTATGGGAGGCTGCTCCTGGACTACTATAGTATATCAGGACAAATTGGAAAACTCCAAGTGACTAGTAGAAGCTTCAAACTTTATGAATAGTCTGTGCAGGAATCGGTCTAAACTATTTTGGCTTTCTACTGATCTTAATAACAGATGTCTATTTTTCTTTTCATTCAGGGCTTAACATATATCCTGCTCTTAAAAGTATGCCATGTAGTATACATAAATCCTTAAACATAAAGGTTGTATATATTTGCCCCTCGACTACAAGTTTTGTACACCTTGACCCTTTTGCTGGAATTTCTTCGGATTATACTCTAGAGGACTGTATAATTTTTTCCCTTTAACTACAAGTTTTATACAGTTTAACCCTTTAATCATCATTTATTAATTTGTTATAGTTGCTTGTTAAACCTTTAACACTTTAACCCTTAAGGGTAAATATCGGAAGAATCTTTAGCAAAAGTGTTAAACTGAACAAATCTTATAGTTGAAGGGTTAAAATATACGTTTTTTTAAGGGTTTAAGTATACTACATGTCATACTTGAATGGCTAAGTTATAATTAAGCTTTTATTTTGGTCGGTCAGAAATGATGGGAGTTCTGCATCTTACTTGTCCAGAGGCCACAGTGCTTCACATTTAGCCTGGAGAAAAGGGAGGTTTTTGTTTTATCAATGTGTGCTGCTGAAGGGCTAGTTTTGTATATATGAACCTCGAGGATGTTTTTTTGCCAAGTAACAATTATATTAAGCCAAGAGAAAAATACAGAATCAGGGAGAATCCATGATTCAGCAACTAGAACTAGCTCCAAGTTACTAAAATACCAAACCGTTAATTTAGGATATTGTTCATACATCACAACTAGCCAATATATGAAAAATTACAATGTTTTGTATCAGGAAGATGCTCCTGAACTACTGAAATCTGTCTGCGTGTTGTCTTCTGGCAAGTGCCATATGCTTCAACTACAATAGGCTGCTGTGTTGAACTCTTCCCAATACTGGCCTCTTTTGGTGATTGGCATCTAAATTTGCAAGCCTGCCCAAGTACTAAAGAGGTTCATCTTTGATTGATAAAGATATATAATTATGCTCAAAACCTTAACATTTGCGATCAGCTCATCCAAATAATATTATTTTTAAATATATATGGTGTTTATTTATATCTTTGAATGCAGGAATTTATTTATGGATTCTACATTGGAATAGCTAAAAAGGTGCAAAAGCGCATTCAAATATTTGGGTTAATTTTATCAAAATATAACTTAAGAAGAGAAATAGAAAATAAAACCACGGGAATATATAAGGGGTGATTTTGTTTCAAAAATTATATATTTGAGAATGTTGTCGACTTGTTTCAGAAATTATATATTTCATAATATTGTCGAGCAAAATCAATTATTTGAGAATTGATATTATAAATTGAAATTTGTGCATTATATATTAATAATTGTTAACTTAATCGCGTTTAACATGATAATACGAAAATTTTAATATATATTTTTTATGTAGTAATTTTTGTTATACGTAAAGTGTTTCCTATAACCTTTTGGTATAAATTACAGAGCTGATGATTCATTTTAAATTTTACAATAATTAATATCAAATTAAATGTTATTTAGTATAAAAATATCATAGAAAATATTAATTAAATAAATTGTTGAATTTCAATACATTTTTTTGTTAACACCACGCTTATTGTTTGAAAGTGGGAAGGGATCGTTTGAATCATGATTTTTAACCCAAATAACGTGAATAAAAGTGAGATTTCTATAGAAAAGACTCGGATTTTTCTCCCATTTACAGTTAATGGTTAACCAGGTTGAAATTACAGGTTATAACGATCATTTATCTTCCATGAGAATTAATCCAGAGATTTTGTAGAAGAGAAGAGAATTATATCCATAATATTTTTAGAGAACGATTTGTTTAAGTTGAAACAAAGAAGAAAACATGTTTTACTTAAAAAAAGTATAAATTAAATATAATTGTCTAAAATATTTGGCGATATAGAGTTATTTTAGTTGGTGAAAATAAAAAAGGTAGCGTATTTTACTTATAAAGTTAATTGGTTATATATTAACTAAAGACAATTGAGTAAAATATTAAAATATTTTAAGGAAGGGCAATTATGTAATTGAAGGAAGGACCGTAGCAACCAAACATAAAATGTCTCGTCTATTCTATAATAGTATAGATAGTAATAGTAACTATATATAATTATTTATTATTTTAAATTTAATTTACACAAATTCATAAGTAAAGTTAGTTATGTAAATTCAGTACACAAATTCATAAGTAAAATTAGTTATGTAAATTCACTGGTTACCAAAAAATAAGTACCGTACCAAAACTTTTAATGTTTCGTCTTTATATAATAAGAATAGATAGCTTATAGTATAGATTAATAATTTATCAATTTAGTAGTTTAACATGTGTACAACACTATTTATTTTTATTTTAAATAATCAAAATAGGGGGATAACCGTTGAATCAAAATACCTCATTACGGTTATTATATTGTAGCACAGAAGTAATAAATATATGAGTAAGGGTAATTCGGTAAATTTAGCGTGTATGAAAAAACAGTTACCATACCAAAATTTTCAATATTTCGTCTGTTATATAATAGTGTTAGATAACCTGTAACCTGTTTGTTTTAAGTAATTGTTAATTAATTAATTTTATTTTTAAGTATTTTAGGATATTGTAGGAATAGAAAAAATCCATAATTATATAAACCCGTTATATAAACCAAATTCAAGTAATTATATTTAGTTTATTATACTTTTATTTTAGTTTAGGTTGTATGTTATTTTGTTTTAGTCCGAATGAGTACTACAATTTTTTACCGATATCATTATATTGACCAACGAATTATTTTTCAATTATAACTTTGCCTTAGTCTGGTTCAATAATATATTTTTTTTAACTACGTCAATAATATTTATTATTTTTCAACCATATGGGGCAAATTCAACTAACTAAATTTAATATTTCAGACTATACCAATAGTATAATTTTGTTTTTGAACCCGGATAAATAGTGTGTATAATTTTGTTTTATCATAGGGTCATTTTAAATTTTTTTCCCGAGTAAATAAGATATATTATTTTATTTTGGCCCGAAACAATTGTACATATTTTTTTTGCCAAAAGCCGTTGTAAAAATTTAATTATATATATCTCTATATAATTATATTATGAATATTAATCTATTAATTAAAGTGTTTTATGTTAAATATAAATATAAATTTAGTGGATCACCATATTACAGACGACTATGAACAAAATTTCCAATATTTCATCGTTAATATTACGTTAAATTGTGTAGATATTATAGATATAAATAAAAATTTGTAAATATATAAATCTGTTACATTAACCAAATCTAAATACTTATATTTTATTTTAGTCCGGGATAAAATAACTTTTTAAACTCGAATTAATATTTTTCCCCAATATCATTATATCGATTAACAAATTATTTTTAAATTCTAATTATCTCTTAGCCTAATTCAGCAATAGTGTAATTTTAAATTGGCTCATAAATATGTCTTTTTTTTTTAATAAATGTCTAATTATTTGAGATCCTGCAGAACAAAATTTTTAATACTTCATCGAAATCCCAAGCTTGATGCCAAATTGATGGTTAAAAGAATTTTCATTAAAATAAATACCATGGGTATTATACCAAGCATAACATAACTTGTTAAAAAATAAAAACTGAATTTATAGTTTTGTTTTGACCGAGAAAGGCTGGTTTGAATTAATATAGTTAATAATTAATAGTGATTCGAAAACATAAATTGATATTTTAGGAAAACAATTTTTATATAATATAACGGTAATTAGATAAAATCATCGTGTACTCAAAAACATGTACCGTACCAAAATTTTCAATATTTCGTCTTTTATATAATAGTAATAGATATTTTACCTACACTAATACATTCCTAAAAATGATGTATTCACCTGGAGAACAACCCTCAAGAATTGCCTTAATGTCTTTTAGGGTTGAACAAAATCAAAATGAAATCAAAAAATTGAACTGAATCGTACTAATTCAATTTTGGTTCTATAATGATAATTTTCAAAAATTCATTCTATTCGATTTTCAGCAATTCAGAATAAAAACTGGTTCAATTTGGTTCTCTTAAAAAATAATTTGTACGCACTGAATAAACCGTATCATAAATGCTATAATTTCTATATATTATATATATATTTCACAAATATCTTAAAAATTTATTATTTGTGATTTATAATTATATTTATACACCCATAAAACTCTCAATATCACATTACTTCAATGATATTTTAGATTTTATAATTTTTGGTATAATTTTTACATAAATTTTTGAAAAAATTCAGTCCATTTATTTCAAAATCGGATCGAATTATTTTGATTCTGTCAGGTCCATAACACACCTTTGTTTTGATTTGATCCAAGAAAAAAGTAATATTTCAATTTTCAGTCTATTCGGTTCGGTCTGATTTTGAACTTAAATAACCGATATTTGGCAAAAAATCCGCATATGTATCTGAAATAAAATATATATTATTTGTGTCCGATTAAAAATAAAATAAAAAATCTGATTGAAAATCGGATTCATATCCGGATATTATCCGTATCCGGATAGTATGGATAATATCCTTCGGATCCGGATTCTGATATTATTCTTTAAATATTTCTGGATTCGGATACGGATACGGATACGAATTTTCGGATTCGGATCCGGATACGGATATGGACAGATCCGTATCCAAATTATCCATTTGACAGCCCTACCTCAAAGCCTAAGCCGGATATATAACATCTTTTTTTTCATCCGTTGTCCACCCTAAATCCTATGAGAGAAGCACATGTTAACAATAAAACCTCAGGGTGTACGCGGTTAGATTTGGTGCGGTTGAAAGGTCAAAATCGCATCAAAACATATATATCTGTTTTCTTAAATCTCCAACCTCAGTCGCATTTGCGGTTGCGGTTAATCGCAACTTTTTCAACCGCGCGGTTGCGGTTGTTGCAGATCGATTTGCGGTTCAACCATCGACTTGTACGATAAATGACAAATAAAAATAGTTCCTTACAATTATACTTATCAAATCTTAGAAATTTGTAAAAATAAAATATACTGCAAGAGTACAAGTGGTTACTGCAAATTATATATGTTGTTTCTGTGTTTGATGATATATATTATATCACAAAGCCCCAAACTCTTTATCTTTTAAGTCTTATATATGGCTGTTTCTGCGTTTGATGATCTATATTATATATTATATTATATATATAGCATTTTGCGATTACGGTTTGACTTTTGCGATTATTTAAAAATCAAATCCGTAGTCAATCTACAGATATGCGGTTCCTGTAATTTCAATCCGCATTCGATCCACATTTGCGGTTATTTGTAAAAAGCGGTGTGATAGCGAGCGGTGCGAGCGATTTGTGCGATTGAGCGAATTACCAATACAACCCTAAAACCTATATAACATCAAATAAATTTAAAAATATAGATGATATGTAAAAACAGAACTCCAACGGAGACACCTGTTAGGTATATTTTTAGATGCCGATAAATAAGCACGCTAAATTTGTTGATTGCAGGATCATCATCTATATTCGCTTCATGTCATTTACCTCTCAAAAAACTCTAGCCCCAGCTTTATTTTCTCCAACCTTATTTTCCTCTAAACTGAATAATTCTCCGGCTTTAATCTAGGACATATTGATGTATATGTACTTGTAATCTCACACACACACATATATTATTTTAATTTTATATAATATGAAGTGTGAAATTATTTTATAAAAACTGTAAATTTTTTCATCGTTAACCAAATTTATTAAATACTTATATAATAATTTTAATAATATATTTTATATTTTAAAATTATTAATAAACTAATATAATAAAAAATTAGTTAAATATTTTATAATATATAAACATAATATTTTAACTAATTCTTCTGATGTTTATATTATAAGAATAATATCCTTGAATATGTTTTAATTAATTTAATATTTTAGTTTCACTTGTATTTACTAAAAAAATAATTAGTTTGATATTAACAATTTCTTCACAACTATATATATTATAAAAATCATTTAATATAATTATTGAAATTTGAAAATAATAATAAAACTCTTTTCAAATATAGCTAATCATTTTAGCAAATACCACTAAAGTACAATTTTTTACGGGTTCAACAAATTTATATAATATCTAATTTGTATTATTTTAGCTAATGAATATAAGTAATAACCTTGGAGATATTATTATCTGTAGATAATTTAGTCTTTGAATAATAAGTTGAAGCAACTTCTTTAAAAACATGTATCCCCATCCGCCCAAGAGTTGAATGGTAAGTTGATGCAATTTTGATAACTTAGAACTTCAATAATTGAGTGGCCTCTTTGAGCTCTTGCCTAATGGTCATGGGAAATATAATTATTTCTTCCACGTTTGAATCACAATAGACCATCTTGAATAATGCATTATTGAATAATATATCCACCAAAAGTCCGTTATCAACCAGAACTTGTTGTCACAGGTACAATGACTAGTGGGTCGACATGGGAAAATTTTATTCCCTCCATGTCGGTGTCGTCGAATGAGATCATAACTTCTGTCTTCGCACGCTTTGGTGCCTCTCCGACCCTTTATATATCTTCACATGCATATGTCTTTCTCGAGTTTCTTGAAATTTCAGCTGTTGTTGGACCTCCAGATATCATGTTGACTACCTGACCCTCAGGAGGGGAATGTATATCCCTATTATCATTCCCCTTTCTCCGATTATCGCGATCGTATCTGCATATATTCACTGTCTCCGTTTCGGGAGAAACTACCAAGTTTCATCATCGAACCAGGCACTTAATCTCATCATTCAATTGCCTATAATTGTCAGTATCATGGCCAACGTCATGGTGAAATCTTCGGAACAAATTCTTATTCAGCTTTGCGAAATCAGTTTTGGAAAGGTCTTGACTAGGGATGAGCAAACAACCAAAATAAACCAAAATTGAAGCAAAATTGATAAAAATCGGTAAAAAGCGATCTGATAAAAACTAAGTCGAAACCAAAACTTTGAAATTAAAAATTGAACCGGTTTCATTAGTCCGGTTTCGATTATTAGCAAAGCCGAACCGAATCAATTATTAAAATAATATAATAAATATATATATATATATTAATTTATATAATTTATGTGAATTTTAAAACAGAATTATTGAGGAAAAAGAGTAAATAATATAAGAGTAATGTTATTATTAATGTTTTGGGTATTTGGAATCACGAAGCTCTTATTGAGTACAAAACAAGATTGAACAATTCTCTGTACATTATCATATTTTATTTTTTTGTTAATCATATGTTCTGTAGAAAAATACCATATCCATTTGGTTGTACTCAGGCTCCACAAGATAAATAATTTGAATAATTTTTGTATAATACTGTGGAAAGGATATACTGCATACGTATTTAGGCTAAGATTCAGTTTTTCAGGTTTCCTCTGTTATAGCTTATATTTCTTTCATGTTATATATTTTTTATTATACTTATCGATCAACAGCGATAAATGTTAATTTGTAATCAATATTCTAGCCTCGTTGATATTTATTTTTGCACTTATATTTTTCAATTTTGCAACCGAAACTGAAACGATTACAATCGAACCGGGGTTTTTAAAAACCAAAACCGAGCTGACGGTTGGATTTTAGATTTGAACACTCGAAGTTACATGGTTCAGGTTTTATTCAAAAAATCGAGACGAATCGGCCCAATACTCACCCCTAGTCTTGATAACCTTAAGTATTTATTATGCTCTGTTTTAATCGAGATCTGATTTTTAAGAGTATTTTATTTGGCTATACTTGGTAAACCTAACTTCTAGCCCGAGGGTATTTTCCTTTGACTCCATATTCCCGGGTGTTCTTCCGTTCTTATCACCTGCGTCGTCCCTTTTACAGGTGTGATGTTTTTTCATATTTTCTTCAGCTTTGATGTACTTTCTAGCTCTCTCTTGGAGTTCGAGCATGCTTTCAGGGGTGTTTTTTAAGTGACATCCTGAAGTGTTCAATCCTAGTTCTTTGTTGTAAGGATATCATAACTACCTTCTTGTTCCTAGTTCATTGATCCTAAATGAACAAATCTACTTGGGAGGTAGGTGACTGTACCATCTTTGTGACATTCCCTCATAGTTTATGGAAATGATTTACACCATGATAGCTTCAGTCATTGATTGTAACATCAGTATGTTAGAGAAGGTTTTTCATATGATTGGTCGGATCACCCGTTTCGTTGTCAACCTTTAATTTATGGTTGGCATCTTGAACTTCCTTGATATAATGACATTTATGATCTCCCCCCTGAAAGGATGTATATGACAATTAGGATCTCTAAGAGGCATCAAGTCATTATGACATGCCCTCAAAGTTTGTGGAAAATCTTTACACTACGGTGTTAGATATTGAGTGCAGTAAAATATAACACAGAGAGGGGAGGGGGGTGAATGTGTTTCCTTGGATTTTAATTGGCTTTGAAAGTGTTTGACTTATAAATGAACAAAGCAGATATGAACTTGTAGAGATAAATTGTTTAACTGTAAGCACACAAACAAAATATCAAAATTTCACTTGATTGTATTCATCAAATTTGTTTTCCTATAAATCTGTGTTCTTGAAAATAAGAACTGTGACGACCTCAATCTCGGGGTTAGGAAATGAGGACTCACACACCTCTAATCTACTAATTAAATATGCATAAACCCCGATTAACTACTAACAGGATCAACAAGATAAAGTATGAGACAAGATTACAACTACCAATCACAGAATATAACTTACAAACCCAAAATATTATTAAATAATCAGTATCGATTCCGGCTGGGAACCGACAGATAACCCATTGTATCTTTAAACACCTCTTACTAGGCGCGAGCTCACTCATAACCTGTACTACCTGCTCTGGCAACTGGAAGCCCTCAACACGGTAGGGACCACCAGGTATGCTCTTACGAGCAGTGCGCCTAAGCCTGGCCATCTTCTTGCTTAACTGCCATAGTTAGATTAAGACAAAACAATGAGTATAAAACTCAGCAAGTAACTAAATTGCAGTTCAACAATAACAATTCTCAATTTCTACTTTAGCTAATCTAGGTGGCAGATTTCCATATATTTATTTTTGTTTTCTTTGAGATAAGGAAAGGGTATCCGAAGAATAGTTGGGCTTTCAAGGAAACAAAGCTCGAAACAGGACAAAAGCCGACATTCATCACAATTTATTATAGGATCAAAATAGATCTTTCGATAGAGGAAAGCAACAGTATTTCAAGATATAGAATCATTCATATGATCAACAATTTCAGGAATCAGGGTTCTGAACCTTAAGCTCTACAATAACATAATCAACTCTTTTCAAAACAGTATAAACCATTTTCATTTCCAAAAATCAATTTACTGAATAAAAGTTTCAATTCCTTTTCTTTTTAATAATCATTTAGAACCCATGATTGGATCACTTATCTTTCCATTTCATTATATACGGGTGATCAGCCCGTATCGACCTCCATTCCGGTCTTTAAGGTACCATTCGGCATAATTTCAGCCTTAAATTGGACTAGTCCCACTAGCCTCTTACCATGACTGAACTAGTCCCACTAGCCTCTTACGTCTCAATCCAATCCATCAGGAATTCATTTGGAAAACCTTGAGTTGGAATACAATAGGTTTTCTAAAATTCATTTTATCATTACCAAGCCTTTGAAATCATTCGGACTCTTTCAAGTCGAAACTCATTCTTAATTCAGATTTTAAAGAAACAAAGTTCAGGGAGTGAATCAAAGATACGCAAGGAACAATTCTCAAGGATTCTGCATCAAAGATAATAAGGTACTAAATTTGAAGGATCAGTAATAACTTAGGGATCATTAGGGCGATCAAGAGAAACATGGTATCATTAACAGAGTTATCCAAGATAATTTTAAGGTTCAATATGATCATGGCATTATAGGAAACTTAAACAGAAAGGCAGATTATCAACGGGTGAAATCAATAGGATTATCAATAACAGGTTATCAAGAACAAAGGGTACTTCAAATCAATATCAGGGTTTCATAAAGCAAGGGTTTCATACTTTAACAGTTCAATACTCTACATGGTATGAACAACATTTCCTTTACAATCATTTATACAAGTAATCAGAGTTACTTGCCTGAAATTGCTTTCCTGAGGGTTAAACTACTGCCACCTAGTATACTTTTCCCTTTCCTAGCCCGAATGCCCTCACGCTCCGAATCTACAATAAAACCAGAAATCTTAATTAGATTCCCAACTCTCGTTCCCGGAATGATCACTCTATATGATAACTCGATTATATTCTTGACTCGAACTATACGAGTATAGCTTATACAAATAGGCACACAACACATAGCACATAGCACAATTCTTTCTCGAAGTTTTTATATCCTCATATACCTAGCAATCAAAGCGTACTCGCTTGACCTAGGCTATTTCTCAAATCACACTAACACGACTCTTTTACGAGTATTAGACCCATTTACAACCAAACATTTACGTGCATACTATCACTTATATCAATTGACTTAATTCCCTTTTCTTTTATTCCTTAATTCGAATCAAAACAACAATCCAATCAAGAAAAATCAAAGATTTTCACATATAACACTCAATCATTCTTTCAATTACCAAAATCAAGTTTTGACCTTTATTTCTTATGGCCTATTCGGCCTTATTGCAAATACTCACCATAAAATCAATCAAATACTCACTTTAATTCACATAAACACGTATCTCATTCAACAACCTTTAAAGAACCACTCTCCTTTCTTTTAATCATAAAAATTCCGAACCATAATCATACATATACAATCAAATTTCTCAAAAATCACACCATGCAACTTTAGTTCTAGCATGATCCAACATTTAAACTAGCACCATTTTCTTTATTAACAAATTTCGAACATAAACACCACTCAATTATGGTCATGAAATCAAGTTCTCATTAGTCACTAAGATTTTTAGCAAAGAAATCCACTCAATTCTCTTTTTAAGCCTAAGACCCATTCGGGTTTATCAAGAAAACACACATGTAAAGTTCAATCTTGACATGCAAAGTCCTATATCACATTTTCAACTTGTTTTAATCCTTAACTTAGTCATTGCTCTCATTTTCATCAAGATTTTTGAAGCACAAAGCCAAACATCACCTAATGACTCAAACCTTAATCAAATTATTCAATCAACATGCATGCATTCACTTAATCACAAATCAATCTCTTCTAAACCCATTTTCTATTCGGCAAAAATTCAAAAACTCACAATCCAAGAACCAAACAATTGACATGCATCACTAACTCCTCTTTCAAATCAACATGCAACTCTATTTCTTACTAATTAAACTTAGTTTACACCAAGATCACGTCACAAAATTCAATTCCCTTTTTATTAGCATAAAAGCCGAACCAAAACCTCAACATGCAATCATAAATTCTGATTTTCTAAGCAACAATCACTTGCACACATTCATTTTATAACCAAGGAAATCATTTTACCAAGCACCCACTCGATTTTTATCAAAGAAGCCAAAACCCCTTTTTTTCAAATTTTCAAGAAATCATAACATGCAACATTAAAATCTATCTTGATTGTGGATGTTGGTAGAATGGTATTAGTACAATGAAAGTTGGCTTTTATCAGTTTTGTGTTATTCGATTAATATCATCACTGTCACATGCTAAAGGTAATAATAATGACTATTGAAGGAAGTAGTAATGAAGTTGTGATCTTATGAGTGTTTTATTATTGATAATTTGAAGTGTTAATTAAGTGATTAATTAAGTAGTTAATTGTAGTTAATATTTAGTCAACAATTCTAAGTGTTAGTGTCTTAACATTGAGAAGTAATCATACATTGGTGAGTGAGTTTAATTAGACAATAAATTAGTCTGAGTCTCTGTGGGAACGAACTAGAAAGTATTCTATATTACTTGCGAACGCGTATACTTGCGTGAATATTAGCGTGTGTTTTCGCCTAACAAGTTTTTGGCGCCGCTGCCGGGGACTCGGCGTATTTGTTTAGTTTATGTACTTACCATCATTGGTCATTAGGACTCAGTGATTAGGACGTAGTAGTTACTTATTATTTCCGGTTGTGTTTTAGGTACTTTAGCAAGCGTTTATGCAAACTCATTCTCGTACTCGCAAGAGGACTTTAGATACAGCTGAGGAGACAGACGAAGTTCTTGATATTCCGGAGAAGTTAGATTTTGAAGATTCGGATTCAGGAACTGAGCGGAAAGAACCAGTAAACATGGGTGATCGTATTGTTCAAGCTGATCCAGCTCTTATGGATTTTTCTCGGCCAAAAATTGATGACATTCAGTCAAGCATTCTTTATCCGGCTATTCAAGCTAACACCTTTGAAATCAAGTCGGGCACTATTCAGATGGTGCAGAATTCTGTTTCTTTTGGAGGAGCGGCGACTGAAGACCCCAACATGCACATAAGGAATTTTGTCGAGATCTGCAGCACTTTTAAGTATAATGGCGTGACTGATGAGGCTATCAAGTTGAGGCTTTTCCCATTCTCACTGAGGGACAAGGCTAAAGACTGGTTACATTCTGAACCAGCTGGGTCCATCACTACGTGGCAAGATCTTGCGCAAAAGTTTCTGGTGAAGTTTTATCCGATGGCAAAGACTGCTGCTATGAGGAGTGCTCTTACTCAGTTTGCGCAGCAACCTACAGAATCTATGTGCGAGGCTTGGGAACGCTACAAGGAAATGTTGAGAAAATGTCCACATCATGGAATGCCTGATTGGATGGTGATCACTGGTTTCTATAATGGTTTGGGGGCCCAATCTCGGCCCATGCTCGATGCAGCAGCTGGAGGCGCCTTATGGGCTAAAAGCTATACTGAGGCGTATAATATTATAGAGACTATGGCTGCAAATGAGCATCAAAACCCAACTCAGAGGATGATGTCAGGTAAGGTAGCAGGTATTCTGGAAGTTGATGCAGCCACCGCTATTGCAGCCCAGCTTCAAGCGCTATCAATGAAGGTTGATTCTCTGGCTACATATGGAGTTAATCAAATAGCTATGGTTTGTGAGCTTTGTGCAGGTTCTCATGCTACGGATCAGTGTTCTCTTGTCAACGAATCTGTTCAGTATGTGAATAATTATCAGCGACAACAGCAGCCTGTGCCAGCGACCTATCATCCTAATAACAGAAATCATCCAAATTTCAGCTGGGGGAATAATCAGAATGCTATTCAGCCACCATATCAGCAAGGAGTGAGTAAACAGTTTAACCCACCTGGATTCCAGCAACCACAGCAGTATGCTACAAGGCAATCATATCCTCAACAGGGAAGTACAGCTGCACCTACTAGTGCTGATTTTGAGGAACTTAAGCTGTTATGCAAGAGTCAGGCGGTTTCTATCAAGACCTTGGAAAATCAAATCGGTCAATTAGCCAATGCAGTGCTCAATCGTCAACCTGGCACTCTTCCCAGTGACACGGAAGTACCAGGCAGGAAGGAAGCTAAAGAGCAAGTCAAGGCTATTACCTTAAGGTCTGGAAAAGTTGCTGATGCTGAAAAGGCAAAAGAAGGAGAAGCTGAAATTAGAGATGAAGAAGCTAAGCAAAAGAAGAAAGTGGCGAAACCAAGGAAGACTACTGTTGAACACACTCTGCCTGAGGCTAATACAGGGGAGAAACAGCTCTATCCTCCACCACCTTTTCCTAAGAGATTGCAGCAACAAAAGCTGGATAGACAGTTCGGTAAGTTTCTGGAGGTGTTCAAGAAACTTCACATCAATATACCTTTCGCTGAGGCTCTGGAGCAAATGCCTAGTTATGCGAAGTTTATGAAGAGTATTCTTTCAAGGAAGGTGAAACTGGATGACCTTGAGACCGTTCCTCTCACGGAAGAATGCAGCGCTGTTCTGCAGCAAAAGTTACCACCAAAACTGAAAGATCCAGGTAGCTTCACCATTCCTTGCACCATTGGCAATTTGACTTTTGACAAGTGCCTTTGTGATTTGGGAGCAAGCATTAATCTGATGCCGTTGTCGATCTTTAAAAAGCTGGATCTGCCTGATCCAAAACCCACATACATGTCTCTACAATTGGCTGATCTTTCCATTACTTACCCAAGGGGCATAGTGGAGGATGTGCTCGTCAAGGTGGATAAGCTCTTCTCTCCTGCAGATTTTGTTATTCTGGATTTTGAGGAAGATAAGAAGATTCCCATAATCTTGGGAAGACCTTTCTTGGCTACTGGCCGTACCATGATAGATGTGCAAAAAGGTGAACTTACTATGCGGGTACAAGATCAGGATGTGACCTTCAACGTATTCAAGTTAATGAAATTCCCTACAGAAGATGAGGAGTGCTTTAAAGTGGATGTGATTGATTCTGCGGTTACTTCGGAACTCGATCGCATGCTAATGTCTGATGCATTGGAAAAGGCCTTAGTGGGGGATTTTGACAGCGATGATGAAGATGGCAACGAGCAATTACAATATCTGAACGCTTCTCTCTGGAAGCGAAAGCTGGACATGCCGTTTGAATCTCTTGGTACTTCTGACCTCAAGAATGCTGAAGGAAAGCTCAAACCATCAATAAAGGAAACACCTACCTTGGAGCTCAAGCCATTACCTGAACACTTGAGGTATGCTTTTTTAGGTGATGCATCTACTTTACCTGTTATTATTTCATCTGACATTTCAGGTAGTGAGGAAGATAAGCTCTTAAGGATTTTGAGAGAATTCAAATCGGCTATTGGATCCATAGCAGACATCAAGGGGATAAGTCCTTCATATTGTATGCATAAAATTCTGCTAGAGGAAGGTAGTAAGCCGACTGTGGAACAGCAGCGAAGATTGAATCCTATCATGAAGGAGGTGGTGAAGAAAGAAATTCTGAAATGGCTGGATGCAGGCATCATTTATCCTATTTCTGACAGCTCGTGGGTAAGCCCCGTACAATGTGTACCTAAGAAAGGAGGTATCACTATAGTAGCAAATGAAAAGAATGAGCTCATCCCCACTCGAACAGTTACAGGATGGAGAGTATGCATGGATTATAGAAAATTGAACAAAGCCACAAGGAAGGATCACTTCACTCTTCCGTTTATTGATCAGATGCTTGACAGGTTGGCGGATCATGAGTATTTTTGTCTTCTGGATGGTTATTCAGGGTATAATCAGATTTGTATTGCACCAGAGGATCAGGAAAAGACTACCTTCACTTGTCCATTTGGCACGTTTGCTTTTCGCAGAGTTTCGTTTGGGTTATGTGGCGCCCCGACCACTTTTCAGAGATGTATGATGGCTATATTCTCTGATATGATTGGAAATAATGTCGAAGTGTTCATGGATGACTTCTCCGTTTTTGGACATTCATATGATGAATGTTTGAATAATCTGCGCGCCGTACTCAAAAGGTGCGTGGAAACTAATTTGGTGCTCAATTGGGAGAAATGTCATTTTATGGTGCGTGAAGGCATTATTCTTGGGCATAAGGTCTCTAACAAGGGTCTGGAGGTGGACAAAGCCAAGGTGGGAGTCATTGAAAATCTTCCACCACCTAATTCTGTGAAAGGAATCCGTAGTTTTCTTGGTCATGCGGGTTTTTATCGGCGATTCATCAAGGACTTTTCAAAGATATCTAAGCCGTTGTGCAATTCGCTTGAGAAAGATGTGCCTTTCAAATTTGATGATGAATGTTTGGCAGCATTCGAGACTCTCAAGAAGAATTTGATCACTGCACCAGTTATTACAGCACCAGATTGGAAAAAACCGTTTGAGATGATGTGTGATGCGAGTGATTATGCGGTAGGTGCAGTTCTGGGATAGCGCAAGAAAAATCTCTTCCATGTGGTCTACTATGCGAGTAAGACTTTAAATGGGGCCCAAATGAACTACACCACTACTGAAAAGGAGCTATTAGCTATAGTCTTTGATTTCGAGAAATTTTGATCTTATCTACTTGGTACAAAAGTAACAGTATTCACTGATCATGTGGCTATTCGCTATCTGGTTTCCAAGAAGGATTCGAAGCTGAGACTCATTCGTTGGGTGCTTTTACTTCAGGAATTTGAGTTAGAGATCAAGGATAGAAAAGGTACCGAGAATCAAGTAGCTGACCATCTCTCTAGGTTGGAGAATCCCAATTCTACTTCACAAGATAGGACACTAATCAATGAATCTTTTCCGGATGAGCAGTTGTTTGCAATTCAGGAGGAAGAACCATGGTTTGCAGATATTGTAAACTATCTCGTCAGCAATGTAATGCCTCCTAATTTGACCTCCGCTCAAAAGAAGAAGTTTCTGCATGAGGTGAAGTGGTATATGTGGGATGAACCATATTTGTTTAGATAGGGAGCTGACCAGATCATCAGGAGATGTATCCCGTTCTGTGAGACGGAGGGGATATTACGAGACTACCACTCCACATTTTATGGTGGACACTATGGTGGTGAGAAGACGGCAGCTCGTATTCTGCAAGCAGGTTTTTTTTGGCCTACTTTGTTCAAGGATGCTCATCAGTTTGTTTTAAGGTATGATCATTGCCAAAGAGTGGGAAATTTGACAAGAAAGGATGAGATGCCATTAAATGTGATGCTTGAAGTCGAGGTCTTTGATGTTTGGGGAATCGATTTCATGGGACCTTTTATCTCATCTTGCAATAATCAGTACATCTTGCTGGCAGTCGATTATGTCTCAAAATGGGTAGAAGTTAAAGCTTAACCGACAAATGATGCAAAGGCAGTGCTAAATTTTCTTCATAAGCAAATTTTCACAAGGTTTGGAACATCTCGGGTAATCATAAGTGATAAGTTCACTTCTATGATGCAGCGTTATAATGTGAATCATCGAGTGGCTACTGCCTATCATCCGCAAACAAATGGTCAAGCGGAAGTGTCTTATAGAGAGATAAAGCGCATTCTAGAGAAGGTTGTTTGTCCGTCAAGGAAGGATTGGTCTTTAAAGCTCGATGAAGCTGTTTGGGCTTACAGAACAACATACAAAACTCCACTTGGTATGTCCCCGTTTCAGTTGGTGTACGGTAAGGGATGTCATCTATCTGTGGAGCTTGAGCATAAGGCCTACTGGGCATTGAAAAAGTTGAACCTGGATTTAGATGCAGCTGGTAAGAAAAGAATGCTTCAGCTTAATGAACTTGATGAATTTCGACTTCAAGCGTACGAGAATAACAAAATGTATAAGGAAAAGGTGAAGAGGTGGCACGATAGGAAGCTACATCCTAAGTTATTTGTGCCGGGGCAACAAGTTCTCTTATTCAACTCTCGGCTCTGACTTTTTCCTGGGAAGTTGAAATCGAGGTGGTCTGGACCTTTTATTGTCAAAACTGTATTTCCACATGGAGCGGTGGAAATTTTTGAGAATGATCCGGACCAAGCATTTAAGGTTAACGGTCAGCGTTTGAAGCACTACTATGGGGACATGGCAAACCGAGAAGTGGCTAGCGCCATTTTGTTGACTACTTGAGAAGGGTACGCAACGTCAAGCTAATGACGAAAAAGAAGCGCTGCATGGGAGGCAACCCATGAATTGTTGTTACAGGAACCCTTAGAAGTTAATAACCTATCCAAAAACACAAAAAAATCAGAAAATCGGGACTGAATTTTTTTTTTCCAGTGACCCCCTGAGCGCCCGCTCAGCTTTGCTGAGCGACCGCTTAGCAAGCTGAGCGCCCGCTCAGCTTTGCTGAGCGACTGCTCAGGGATCGACTGCCAGAAATTTTTTTAAGTTCAGCAAAAAAAAAAAATCATTTGTGGCCCATAAACCCACGATTTGTTCCCACTACCCCATCATTTTAACCCTTAATCCCCAAACCCTAATCTAATTTAACCTATTCCACACCCTATATATACATACACATATCCTACATATCTCCCACAAACTTCCTACACTTAAACTCTCTCCCAAGCACCAAAACTCAGTTCTTAAACACTTTTATTGGAGAATCAATGGCACCCAAGAGAGCACGGACTATCGATAGAAGCAGCACAGTCCCTACTGCTGATTCATCAAGGGGTACTGCTGCAAGGCCTCGGTTGACTGACAGAGCTGCGGAGGAGGAGTACACTAGGCTTTTGGGGAAGCCGATTCTGAAGGAGAGAAGGTTTTTACCATCGGGGAGGGATGGTGAGTTGCTACCCATGATTGCAGAAAAGGGGTGGATAGCTTTTTGTGAGTCGCCCGAAGCAGTACCGATAAGCGTGGTTCGCGAGTTCTATGCGAACACGAAGGCCGAAAAGAATGGGTTTTCTGTGGTCCGAGGGCTGACGGTTGATTATCACCCTGCGGCGATTCGCCAGGTGATTGGACAGAGAGAGAGGAAGCCCAAGGAGGAGAACTGGAATGAGAAGACTGCTGAGGATTTTGACTTGGATTTGATTTGTGCGACTCTATGTAGGCCGGACACAGTTTGGACCTTCAAGACCGGCACTAATGAGTATCGTCACTTCCCGACGATCGCTATGAACAGGTATGCCCGTGCATGGAATGCATTTATTTGTGCTAATATTTTGCCTTCTTCGCATGCACACGAGGTCACAGTTGAGAGAGCACAGTTGTTATGGGGAATTCTTCATGAGGAGTACTATGTGGACCTTGGTGAGTTTATCTACCAAGGAATTCTGAAGTTTTTGAGGGGAGCTAAGCATATGAACATCCCTTATGCATCCACGGTTACGAAGCTGTGCCGAGCAGTAGGAGTGAACTGGCCGACTCATGAGCAGTTGCAGTTGCCGGCAGCTCCGATTGATTCTGGAACTTTGAATGGGATGCAGGAGTGGACCGGTGGTGAGCCCGAGGAGCATGGGCTGGGTTATCGCCTTCCAGGAGGGCGTCCAGCACGAGGTGCTATTATGGCTAGGCCTGGGCGTGATGAGGCTGGTTCTTCGAGAGCTCAGGAGGGTGCTGGGATGGCTGATACCCAGTATAGGAGGCTTTCACGACGGATGGATGCCATGTACGAGACGCAGAGCAGGTTTGCTCAGGAGCTCACCCTTGCGTTAGGGACTGCTTTTCGGGGCCTTGGAGCTGATATCCAGTGGCCAGTTTTTGGTGAGGACTCTGCATACCCGCCGCCTGATACTCCACCCACTGAGGGTGATGATGATGATGACTCCGAGTAGGTATACCCTGTGTTCCTTTCTACTACCTTCACTGAGGACAGTGAAGATTTTAAGTTTGGGGGTGGTAGTTAAGGAATACTGTGTGTGTGTCATATAGCTGCATATTCATGATAGTTTAGTTCATATAGTTGCATAATTTATGCCATATAGTTTTTTTTATATAGCTTTAATTGTTTATCATGTCATGTAGCTCATGCATTTACCATGATCCCTTTTGCGATGATTTATCGACTAAATTGTGATATTGATGCGAGTGTAGTGATAGCATTAAAGTGATATTAAGTCGTGTAGGTTGATATGCATGCTAGAAGCACTTGTAATTCCACTAAGTCTTAGAGAATGCGTAAGGGCTAGATTGTTGTTATGATTTGATTGTTTTCGAGGTCAATCTATTTATTATGCTTAGAATTCGATAATAGGCTCTTAGTGATAAAGGCATGAAAAAAGAAAAAAATTGGAGTACAAAAAAAATGGAATTTGTTGCTAGTTGTGGCTAGGCGTCAAATGGCTAGTAGCCGGCTCGCATGTTGTGCGAGTAGTCTAGGGTTGAGCAAGATGGAGCGAAACGCACTTGCTCAGAAATTTAAAAAAAAATGTTGTGATGTTTATGCATAATTGATCAAGAGTGGGCTCTTTGGTATTCGAGTTATTAAGTTCTTAGGGGACTTTGTGCCTAGTGCCCTAAGGCTTTCAGAGTCTGGGATCCGCTAACCTAACGCTCGTTACATGGATACCATTGTATAAGTCTTTTGTGGACCTCACTCATTGCACGGTCAAATAAGCATTTGTGTTGTGAATAAAAAGCATGATTCCGTAATAAGCTCCAGAATTCTTGTAGTGTTGTATATCACTTTGTACCTAGAATTTTTATTCTTTGTATAATCATGTGATTGCCTTGAGGATAGTCGAGTCATAATAATTGGTCTAGTTCCGAAGCATATCTGTTAAGCATTTGCACACACCACGTTTCTGGCTGTATGTCCGTTTGCATGAGTTTATTGATCTTTAGTGTCTAACTGCATTTGTTGAGATGTTGCAATTTGGTTGGTTTATTCGTAGTAAGGGGGACCGCTGCATTTTCATATAGATTGCATTCATGCATGTTTTTATTTGTTTTTGAGTCTGTGATGCTTGAGGACAAGCATCGATTTAAGTTTGGGGGTGTGATAAGTGGCATTTTATACCACTTAGAACGTCTTAAAATGGCTTAAATTGGTGTCTTGAAATCAAGTATTTTGTGTATTTGATGCGTTTTTCTAGTGTTTATGCATTTCAGGGTATTAGTTGCATTTTGGGGGAGTAATCATCAAGAATAAGCCTTGGCATGTGTTCATCATTGAGAGAGGGAAGAAATGGGCAGATTACGGCGAAGGAACGGAGCAAACTCAGGAATTTTCCAGAAGGGTCCTGAGCGCCCGCTCAGCTATGCTGAGCGGCCGCGCAGGGTCGGGGAAAAAATAATTTATTTTAGGACTTCTATTTCTATTTGGCTTCCACTTCTATGTAATCTGAGTTTTATGGGACTATTATATAAGTAGATTTGGAGACGTTTTCACGAGAGAGGATCGTGGTATTACGCAAGGAGCAAAGGAGATAAGGAAGAAGATCGTTTAGTACACAGCAACGAAGAGGAAGCATATTTTCTTGTGATTCTTATTTCGTTGTAACGTTAGATGCTAGTTTTCTTACCTTGAACCTATTTACTCTTGTGACGTACTCTGATTTAATATAATTAGTTTAGTTATTATTTTCTTGTGTTTGTTTATCATGATTTCATATGAACCCATGATGACGATAAGTGCTATTATGGGCTAATCGTGATCATGGGGTTGTAACGGATTTATTATGGAATTCTTTAGTTAATTGTTTAATACTTTAGTGTGTGATGATTGTATGATATCTAGTTTTGGTTGTGCATATTCGTCTTATGTGCGTCGCGAACATATAAGATAGGGTGTTAATCTCTTGTGAAGCGACGGTGGATCTTGAGATTTAGAACTTGCCATGCTAGCATAGGTTCATGTACGTTGTGCATGATTAGTGGGTAACTCTAACAGTTTTATTTGCCCTATGTAATCAAAAGGAATAACTTGTGCTTAAATCATTGTGTTGTCAATTTCTGTAGACATATAGGAACTCAACATAATTGATGACTATTCAACTTCTATCTTGATTGTGGATGTTGGTAGAATGGTATTAGTACAATGAAAGTTGGCTTTTATCAGTTTTGTGTTATTCGATTAATATCATCACTGTCACATGCTAAAGGTAATAATAATGACTATTGAAGGAAGTAGTAATGAAGTTGTGATCTCATGAGTGTTTTATTATTGATAATTTGAAGTGTTAATTAAGTGATTAATTAAGTAGTTAATTGTAGTTAATATTTAGTCAACAATTCTAAGTGTTAGTGTTTCAACATTGAGAAGTAATCATACATTGGTGAGTGAGTTTAATTAGACAATAAATTAGTCTGAGTCTCTGTGGGAATGAACTAGAAAGTATTCTATATTACTTGCGAACGCGTATACTTGCGTAAATATTAGCGTGTGTTTTCGCCCTAACAATTGGCTACCTCTATAATCAAATTAGGCTCTAGAGGGTACGCAACACAATTTAACTTATCAAGAATGCTTTCAGAAATAAAAGATCTGGTTGCTCCAGAATCCATCAAAACTTTTACTTCTACTGAGTTTATAACAAGCATACCTGCTACCACGTCCACATCTTGCACCGCATCTTTCATTGACATGTTAAAGGTCCTAGCTCTGGGTTGAGCTGATGGTGCTGGGAGAGACGGCGGTCCAGCAATTCTGAGAACATTAGCCTTCTGCACAGGCTCCTTGCAATTTCTAGCCATGTGGCCTACCTTGCCACACTTGAAACAAGCCAAATCAGGCTTCCTTACTTCATTTGAACATTCTGAAGAATAATGCCCCTTCTGGTTGCACTTAAAACATGTTATATCCAGCTTATTACACCTCCCCAGGTGTCTCTTTCCACAGTTCCTGCATTCTTGCATCTGGGGCTTGCTATCCTTTCCCGGTTGTCCAGCTTTCTGGAAATGGTTCTTCTGAGCTCCATTCCCGGGTCTAAACTTCTGAAACTTTTTGTTCTGACCTCCACCATTCTTTCCAAACTTTCCTCTGAACTTTGAACTTCCTTGCTCTTGCTCAGAGCTTTCAAACTTCCTCTTTCTTCCTTCATTTTCTCTTCGAGCAGCTTCCCGCTCACCTTCCACTATCATTGCCTTCTGAACCAAAGCAGCATAGTTCTTGATCTCCAACATTGCTATTTGACTCCTAATCGACGGCTTAAGTCCCTGCTGGAACCTCTTAGCCTTCTTTGCTTCAGTATTCACGTACTCTGCCACAAACCTTGCCAACTCCGAAAACTTCACCTCATATTCTGCTACCGACATTTCCTCCTGTCTAAGGTCCAAAAATTTCATCTCCAACTGATCTTGCATATAACATGGAAATTTTTTTTCCAAAAACATCTCAGTGAACTTCTCCCAAGATAAGTCTTTCCTTCCAACAATGCCTTAGAAGACTCCCACCAGAAACTTGCTTCATCCCTCAAATAATAACTTGCGTACTGAGCTTTCTTATCGTCCTTAACTTCGGCTAGCTCTAAGGCTTTTTCCATCTCTCTCAACCATGACTGTGCTTTAATCGGATCTGGCAAACCTAAGAACTCTGGAGGGTGAACAGATTGAAAGTGCTTGAAATTTCCAACTTTTGGGGCCACAGGTTGTTGCAAAAGCTGAGCAAGTCTGCTCATCAAAGTGATTTCTGGGTTTATTTCTGGGTCTTGGGTGGGAATTTCTTCTTCTTGGTGATCTGGTGAGTTGGCCATTTCTTACAAACCTGATTGAGCAATTATTTAGCAATACGATATCATGGCATATATAACAACAATTTTTATGAAATCTCTTTTGTGGGTTTTAAGTTTTACCCAATTTGCACATGCAATCCTATTACTACATAATTCTCATATCAGTGTTGTTTTATCATGACACGGAATAGGGTTTTACGATCTTTAGACATGGTTGTACGAAAACATGGTTGTATTTAAAATATGGCATTGAAAACAGTTCATAAGATAAACAAGGTGCACAAAGGAAAGCAAGATAATAGATTTATTTAATCAGAGGTTACATAGGAAATATTCTGGATTTTAAGGTTCTGAAACAAGGTACAATAAATGGCAGGGTTAAACAGAGGAAAAACTGGAAAACATTCCCCTATCTACCCCTAACTTCCAACTACTACTACTACTACACTGGTCTGAAAAACAACAAGATAAATGAAAAAGGGATCCCGGCATCTGACCAAGTATCCCAAAGCCTACCGGCGCTGAAAACAACAATATCAACAATCTACGGGCTCAACCAACAGTCCCGTCTAATCATCTAGGATCTCTCTCAACACAACCAACATCCAGCGAATGATCTTATGCAGCCTTCGGGCCTCAGCATCAGCATCACTAGTGGATGGTCCCTCATCCAATCTCCTCCTGGAAACCTGCTCCACCATCTTCACTCGAACTCGCCACTCATCATCCATAACAGAAGCACACTTCCTAGACTCCCTGGCTAGTCTATCCACCAAAGCTCCTAACTCAGGAAAGCGGGAGTACACAAAGTCTCGGTCCTGGGCTAACTTGCCACCAATACTGACAGGAACAGTCTTAGGCATCTCCGACTCTGGCTCAGGGGCAGGGGTCTCTGAATCAGGCCTCAAGGGTTAAATCTGCATAGGGATCTCACTACTCTCAGAAGGGTCCTCCTCTGGGTCTGAACTAACATATACAGGCTCCTCTGGAGAGGGTGGAATAGGGTCCATGGGGGTACTAGTCAAGCTAATCTCTGAGTCTGAGTCACTACCACTACTAGGATCCTGAGAGAAAACATAAAACAACAACCAAGAAACAATGTTAGGGTCAAATAAAGCTTCCAGCTAACTCACACCCTAACTCTAGTTTCTGCTTTACCAATCAAACACTTTCCCTTAGACTATACCTAATAGTCTAACTCAACTCTACATGAGTCGAACTCTCTCGCGATAAAGGTATATTCCCAAAATATCCCTTTTAAAAACCTAACTTGTCTCAGGGACTAGATCCTGTAGCTCTGATACCAACTTGTGACGACCTCAATCTCGGGGTTAGGAAATGAGGACTCACACACCTCTAATCTACTAATTAAATATGCATAAACCCCGATTAACTACTAACAGGATCAATATGATAAAGTATGAGACAAGATTACAACTACCAATCACATAATATAACTTACAAACCCAAAATATTATTAAATAATCAGTATCGATTCCGGCTGAGAACCGACAGATAACCCATTGTATCTTTAAACACCTCTTACTAGGCGCGAGCTCACTCATAACCTGTACTACCTGCTCTGGCAACTGGAAGCCCTCAACACGGTAGGGACTACCAGGTACGCTCTTACGAGCAGTGCGCCTAAGCCTGGCCATCTTCTTGCTTAACTGCCATGGTTAGATTAAGACAAAACAATGAGTATAAAACTCAGCAAGTAACTAAATAGCAGTTCAACAATAACAATTCTCAATATGCTTTGAACAAACTAGGGCATTCTACTTTAGCTAATCTAGGTGGTAGATTTCCATATATTTATTTTTGTTTTCTTTGAGATAAGGAAAGGGTATCCGAAGAATAGTTGGGCTTTCAAGGAAATAAAGCTCGAAACAGGACAAAAGCCGACATTCATCATAATTTATTTTAGGATCAAAATAGATCTTTCGATAGAGGAAAGCAACAGTATTTCAAGATATAGAATCATTCATATGATCAACAATTTCAGGAATCAGGGTTCTGAACCTTAAGCTCTTTGGGTTAAAAGCCAAGCAAGCTAGAGACATATCTGGGTTAGGTTCTGAAAAAGAAAAGATACAAACAGGAGTAGAAGTTACTCTCAAAGATCCTTTTATTTTGACAAACAAACCATATGAAGAAATCAAACAAAAGCACCTTGACAAAGTGTTGTTTGCTCAAATTGTCATGGATACTCATGATGAAGATGAAGTTAGAGAGAAATTGATCCTGTTTCTCAATGATGGTAAAACATATAGACTAGCAGATTCTGATGTGCTAAAGAAGTCTGTCAAAGAGCTTCAACATATTTACTATCTTTTGGAAGTAAAATCTGATGTTACAAGAAGATGGTCAGATTATATCTTGAAGGCTATATGAGATCTTCTCAGAATCTCTAGTACAAAAGATTCTGAATACATTCCAAAAATCACTGAGGATGATGGAAGAGAAATTCCTATGAGGAAGAATTCTGTTAAGGTAGAAGTAATTCTGAAAGGAAGATGCTTATGCTACAATGAAGACTCTTCACATCCCAGAGTTATCAGATTTGGAGATGGGCTTGAAAGAACATCATTCTTGCACTCAGAGCAGCCATTTATCAAATTGGTGATAATGAAGATAAAGAATCGATGCAAGTCAAAGCACAATTAGTTGAAGTTCTGAGAAATGCTTGAGTACAAGCTGGTAACAGATTTTACAAGGAATCATTTTGGATTCAGATTGATCCAGTGATATTGGTAAAGCTACATGTACTATAAGTTGTATTTAGCTGTTTAAAATAATATCTCATTGCATTTGTACTTAAATGTTTTTGACATCATTAAATCTATTAACTTATATATTTTTCATAATTTACAAGTTGAGGGAGATTGTTAGATATATTTGTGATGTCATATCTAATCTGATTTGTTTAGTTTCAGAACTTATTATCAGAATATCAGAACTTAATTGGAAATCAGAACTTACTGAAGACAGGAAGTTATCAGAACTTAAGGAGTCAGAACTTATATCAGAACTTAAGTGCGGATACACTTCAGGGATGAAAAGCGGCTGATTTACAGGAGAGGATCTGGATTAAACAAATAAAGATATAAATGGAGAGTTGGACAGCTAAAGGACTACAGAAGATAATATCTGATTGATATATTTTAGGAAGAGATATATTTCAATCAATTAGATGATATCTTGTAATTGTGTACTATATAAACACAACTTAGGGTTTACACTATGTGTTATCATTCACGAGAAGATTATTCATTATAACCCTAACAGCTCTTAGTGATATCATACATCACTGAGACAGTAGATTAAACATACTGTAACAGGGTTTGATATATTGAATAAACTTGTTTTCTGTTGCCTAACATGTAAATAAGCCGGACTAAAAATAACTGAAAACCAATCTAGGTTATTCGGTATACCTGAGGTACACCACCAAATATCCTACGGAAGAACTAACCGTTTCCTACCCATTTTCTGGCTTTGAGTTTCATGATAAGCATCTTGGTTCACTGTTTTGTTGTGTCAATTTAAGAAAACAAGTGTGAGCTATAATGCTCAGCATAATAATGTACAATATTAAAAGACTATATGAGAAATTGAATGATTCCATATATGCTAAGTATGTTTATTTAAAATAGTTTCCTTCGGTGATACACACCTTCTTTTGAAAACAATTATTTTGTTAACTCATTATCATGCAGATACCTTAATGATAAACCCAGCACCTGAACTTGGGTTATAGTATTGCATCACAATTCCAATCGGAAGAATATAGGATATTCACTGGAGCCACCGCTTATGATGATGAGTTATAAGACATAAATTAGCAACCGTTTCTACTAGTAGGAGGATGACTTCAAAACTCTTTGTTATCACCCTGGCCGCATACGGGCTATGTGTCCCATTTTGGGGTATACACGCACTTCGCAGGTCCTTAGGTACACATAGTACCGTCTACCACGATACTAGCAGTCTCCCCAATACATGAAGTACTAGATCTCTACCCCTCCCTTATCCTTTAAGAAATCCTATCATATCTCAAGAACTCGAATCACATCGAAGTTCTCCAAGCGTGTTGCTTGGTGATAGGTACAGTTCATCATGGAAAGCATGAAATTTATACAAAAGACAGTAAAATAATCTTTTCACAACACAACAGTATCTAGAGTTGGGTTCGTAAACTTTCCTGGGTTCTTTGAAGTAGATGATGCTCTAGGGTCCACTCAAAAATCTATAATCATAAACATGTATCGTTTCGTTAGATCCCGTTCTTATTCATGGCGACTCGTACATACACAATACTTTAATCGCTCACGCAACTCACTTTACTCTTATTATTCCATTAGGGTGGTGTGTGGCCGGAGTCCGCGAGGAAGATGACCAGAGGCTCGCCGGTTTCTGGAAATTCCAGATTCCGGCCGAGTCCCGGTGAACTTCCGGTGACTCAACGGCCCCCAAATCCTCAACATTTCTCATGTTTTTTCGATCCCAAACCCATCTTTATCCCTCCAGGAATACAACCCAACCTTTATCTTCTCCAAACAACCCCGAGAAATCGTTCCCCGGCCAAAAACCGACCCAATTCCCGCGACCTCGACTCAAAACCCAATCCCTTCAAAACTGAACCAAAATTGATGGTTTTGGTATCAAAATCATCCTTACAACAAGCACAATCTATTCCAGGTCTTAAAAACAATCAAGAACATCAATTAAATCAAAGAAATCGATTCAAAAATTTAAAAAAAAATCACAATTCATTTTTAATAAATACTGAACCAAAATTAACAAACAATATATGGAATTGATCCTCAGAACATGTATAATCATAATCAGCAATTAAAAATATCAAACAAATACTCAAATTCCGAAACCGAATTCCAAGTTCATGAACAAGAACACAAAATTCGATTTTTATAAATACCTCACCCCAACTTACGATTTTGGTATGGATAGAAAGAGCTCGACGAGAGGATTGATTTGGTTCAAGAATCATCAAAAACGGTTTATCCAATCTCCTAAAATCATCGATCAAAGTTTTGTTCAAGAATTTTACCCCCAAAACTGTTCTTCAATTTCTATTTTTCTGAAAATTTTAACAAAATAAATAAAATGAATAAAATTTATAGCTTTTATATTAATCAGGAAATTATACCCCCAAAATTAATTAAGGGTGTTTTTATCCCCTAATTAAAATAATTAGGCCCAAAAATAATAATTACGGGGAATAATTTTAAAAATGATAAAATATAAAATTCGTCTCAAAATTCCCCAAAATTTGCGATTGATTAACAGATAAAATTTTAAAAATGATAAAATATAAAATTCGTTTCTGTTTATTTTTGAAAAACAGAAACGATACCTAAATTAACAGATAACCCTGAATATACATAAAATACATTCAGACTCACATAAAACGAGATAAAACGAGTAACGCAAGTAAACACGTGTCCAAATTACGGATCGATTCATATAAATACAATTTAAACACGTAACAAGTATCCTATTAGATCGTATCGGATCCGAAAATAGATTACTTAGCCGCTAAGTAGCTATAAAATGATATAATTTAATATCAGATTTGGATAATTATTAAAACCGGGCTTCTTATAAAACACTTAATATGAAAATAATGTAATAATATCCCGTCTTTCAATAATACGAGTTTTGTTGATTTATCAAAATGATTATCGTATCGAAAATTGTACGACGGGATGCGTATGGGTCAAACCGTAATCCGGATTGAAAAAGTTAAAACATGGAAAATGTTCAGAATATCCAGATTAGGTTAGGAAGGAGTTTTCGGAAAAGTTTCGAGTTGTAAAAATGCAAAAACAGTTGAATTTAGACGATTCCCGGCTTTATAAAATAGTTTTATAAATACTCAGAAAATAATTAATAAATTCATAAAAATTTATAAAATCATATAACAGCCCAAACATTACCAGAAAAATATCACAATTATTTATATTTTATTCTGGACGTATAAAAATTAGTATACTCAAAGAATATCATATATAAACATCCAAAATATCAACTCCAATTACCAGATAATTCCCTAAAATTTACATAAAATCACATAAATAATTCCAAATAATAATAATAATATTTGAAAATATGGGGTATTACACAAAAGCTGGTGAGTCATTAACTGAATTATATGACAGGTTTGTCAAACTCTTGAATGATCTGTCACTGGTGGACAAGGAATATGATCTTGAAGATTCAAATCTGAAATTCCTTTTAGCTCATCCTGAAAATTGGGATTTGAAGTCTACTACCATAAGAGACAACTATGCTCTTGATGAAACTACTCTTGATGAAATTTATGGTATGCTCAAGACTTATGAACTTCAGATGGATCAAAGGAGCAAGAGACATGGGAGAAAGTCAAGGATAGTTGCTCTTAAGGATGATGAGGAATCTCCTAAAGTTGCCATCTCAAAGAAGGGCAAAGAAAAGGCTCTCATCATAAAGTCTAATTCAGAGTCATTATATTCTGATGATGATAATTTAGAAACTAAAAGCTTACCAGAAATGGATGCTGATGCAGAGATGATGAAATTGTGTGCCCATATGGTGAAGGGTATCACAAAGATGAAACAGGAAATTCAGAAAGGGAAAGAAGTTTTCCAGGAAAGGTGTAAGTGCTGATAAGAAAGGGTTTAGAAAGTCTGAAGGCAAAAGTGCAAAGTCTGACAGAGGAGACAACTCAAATGTGAAATGCTACAATTATGGTGAAAATGCCACATATCTCCCGACTGAAAGAAAGGAAAGAGTGATAAAGGCAAGGCACTTGTCACAAAGAAGAAAAGATGGAAAGATTCTTCAGATTCTGAAGATGAGGTGAATTATGCCTTGATGGCAAATGCTGATGGCAGCCCTGAAACTGCTGAATTGAAGGTACCTCAAACAACTTATGCTTTTCATACTGATGATATTACTGAGTTGAGATTATATCTTAAAACCATGTTTATTAGTTATAGAGATCAAACTTTAACATGTGAAAGATTAACTTCTAAAAATATTGCTTATAAGAAAAGGAATGACTATTTGGAAAAAGAGTTAGTTATGTTCCATCAAACTCAGAAAGAAAGAGATGATGCTTTTTATGTTAGAGATGAATTGCTAAAATTGAATCAATCTCTAAAAAACGAGTTAGAAAAAGAAAGAAAGATTATCAGGACTTGGACTAACTCTGGAATAACAACTCAGAACTTATTAAGTAGTGGAAACTGGAAAGAGGACTTAGGTTATGGAGATGATAAAAGTGAAAAAGGAACTGAACAAATTGAGCCAATTGTTGTTAAACAGAATGCTAAGCCAAAGGTGAATCCTGTTAAGTTTGTAGCTAAAACTGTAAAGTCTGATTCTGAAAAGATAAAAGAGTCTGTAGCAGAAGTTAAGGAAAAGTCAACTTCTGACAAATTAGAACAGGATAAACCAGCTGAAGTTAATATAGGCTTAATGACAAAGAAGCAGCTTAAGCATAAGCTGAAAGAAATAAGGAATGTCAACAAGGTAAAGGCAGCTAGGAAAACTAGGATTGGAAAGGAAGGTGTGAATAAAAGTAATAATTATATGCCTGTTCCTAATGCTCCTAGAAAGAAATGTTATAACTGTGGAAACTCTAACCATCTTGCTTCTTTTTGCAGGAAGAATAAGAATATAAACTCTTTACCTCCTAAGTTAGGAGTTAAGAGTCAGTCTGTTAGGTTTAAGCCACAAAATCCTTGTTTTCATTGTGGTATTTTATGGCATTCCATTTATACTTATAAGGAATATCATAGTTTGTACTATGATTATTATCAAATAAAACCTTCTTTGAAGAAAGTTACTTTAATTCCTTTTAGTGTAAAGTCTGATGCAAAGTCTGATATAAGTTCTGATAAACAGTATGTTAGTATAAACTCTGATATTAAATCCGCTGCAAATGCTAATAAACTTAAAAAGGCCAAAGGATCCAAGCAAGTCCGGGTCCTTAAAAGTAATCATTAGTGGTCTTTGTGATTGCAGGGCAACATGAAAGATATCCTAGTGCTGGATAGTGGATGTTCGGGACATATGACTGGAAATAAAGCCCTGCTATCAGACTTTGTGGAGAAAGCTGGCCCAGGAGTTTCTTATGGAGATGGCAACATTGGAAAAACTCTGAGATATGGCAATATCAATCTTGGGAATGTCATCATTGAAATAATAGCTCTTGTCTCAGGACTTAAACACAATCTACTGAGTGTGAGTCAAATCTGTGACAGAGGTTATCATGTGGATTTCTTTGAAGAACACTGTGAAGTTGTAAGCAATTCTACATGCAAAGTGGTTCTAAAAGGTTACATGCATGGTAACATTTATGAAGCCAGACTTTTAACAAGTACTGATGGTTCTGTAATCTTTCTGATGAGAAGAGCATCAATTGAAGAAAGCTGGAATTGGCATAAAAGACTCTCTCATTTAAATTTCAACAACATAAATGAGCTTGTAAAGAAAGATCTTGTGAGAGGATTGCCAAAATCAGTATTTGCTCCTGATGGCCTTTGTGATTCATGTCAAAAGGCAAAACAAAGAAAATCTTCATTCAAGAGCAAAACTGAATCCTCAATTCTTGAGCCTTATCACCTACTGCATGTTGATCTATTTGGTCCAGTCAATGTCATGTCTATTGCAAAGAAGGAATATGCTATGGTTATAGTGGATGAGTTCACAAGGTACACTTGGGTGTATTTCCTGCACAAGAAGAATGAAACTGCATCTACACTAACTGATCATGTCAAACAGCTGGATAAGTTGGTCAAAGATTCTGTTAAATTATAAGAAGTGATAATGACACTGAGTTCAAGAATTTAATCATGGAAGAGTTCTGCAAAGAGCAAGGAATCAAAAAGGAATTTCTGCACCTGGAACTCCACAGCAAAATGGAGTTGTAGAAAGAAAGAACAGGACTCTCATTGAAGCTGCACGAACTATGCTTGATGAAGCAAAGTTAGCTACCTACTTTTGGGCTGAAGCTGTGTAGACTGCTTATTTTACAAAGAATGCAACACTCATAAACAAGCATGGAAAAACACCATATGAGATGGTGAAAAAAAAGAAGCCAAATCTGAAATACTTTCATGTATTTGGATGTAAGTGTTTTGTTCTTAAGACTTATCTTGAACAGCTGTCAAAATTTGATCTAAAAGCTGATGAAGGAATTTTTGTTGGATATCCACTTTCCACAAAAGCCTTCAGAGTCTACAATTTAAGAACAAGGGTTGTCATGGAATCTATCAATGTATTTTTTGATGATAAGAAGATTACTAGACTTGAAGATTTCAATGATCATGATCAACTGAGATTTGAAAATGAAGACTTAAACTCTGATCCTGTAAGTTCTAACGGTTTAAGTTCTGATGTCATTGAAACCTTGGTAACAACTCCAAAGGAAAATGCACCTGTCCAGGGGGAGCAAGCTGAAGATCCTACCACAACTCAAGAGTCTCAAGAAGCATCAGAACCTGTCACTGGCTCTTCAAGTTCTGATTTATCAGGTTCTGATGAGCCAAATTCTGATAATTCTGGAAAGTCTGATTCTTCAAATCCTGAAGGATCCAACTCAAATTCTGAAGTTTTAGAGAGCATAACTATAGGGGGAGCATCAGAAAATGCTGATGGAGATAGCATGGATCATGGGGGAGGATCCAGTTCTAGAAATCAACTTCCATCTGCAAGGAAGTGGACCAAATCACATACACCTAACTTAATTATTGGAGATCCTGAAGCAGGTGTTAGAACTAGAACTGCAACATCAAATGAATGTCTCTATCATTCTTTTCTATCTCAGACTGAACCAAAGAAAGTGGAAGAAGCTCTTCAAGATGCTGATTGAGTGCAAGCAATGCAGGAAGAGTTAAATGAATTTGAAAGAAACAAAGTCTGGACCCTAGTGCCAAGACCAAAGAACATATCAGTTGTTGGCACAAAGTGGGTGTTCAGAAACAAAACTGACAGTGATGGCATAATTATAAGAAACAAAGCAAGGCTGGTTGCTAAGGGTTACTCTCAACATGAGGGTATTGATTATGATGAAACATTTGCACCAGTTGCTAGATTGGAAGCCATAAGAATCTTTTTGGCTTATGTTGCTCAAAAAAAGTTTAAAGTCTTTCAAATGGATGTGAAAAGTGTTTTTCTTAATGGAGAATTGGAAGAAGAGGTCTATCTGGAACGACATCCAGGCTTTGTAAATTCAAAATTTCCAAATCATGTCTACAGGCTTGACAAAGCACTTTATGGCCTTAAGCAAGCTTCAAGAGCATGATATGAGACTTTAGCTCAATTCCTTCTAGAAAGTGGATTTCACAGAGATACAATTGATAAAACACTGTTCTACCTCAACCATGGAAAGGACTTACTTTTGGTACAGATATATGTTGATGATATCATATTTGGTTCTACAAATGCCAAACTCTGTGAGAGATTTGCAAAGCTAATGCAGTCAAGATATCAAATGAGTATGATGGGAGAACTTAGTTATTTTCTGGGCCTTCAAGTCAAGCAAAATGAAGAAGGTACTTTTATCTATCAATCAAAGTACACCAGAAATTTACTCAAGAAGTTTGGAATGCAAGACAGTTCAACAACATCCACTTACATGGCCACTGCAACCAAGTTAGATAAAGATACTGGCTCATCAGTAGATATTACTAACTACAGAGGTATGATTGGTTCTTTACTCTATTTAACTGCAAGTAGACCTGATATCATGTATTCTACCTGTCTTTGTGCAATATTTCAGGCTAATCCAAGAGAACCTCACTTAATAGTTGTAAAAAGAATTTTCAAGTACCTTAAGGGTATAACTGATCTAGGATTGTGGTATCCTAGAGAACCAAATTTTAAGCTAATAGGTTACTCAGATGCAGATTTTGCAGGATGTAAAATAGACAAGAAAAGCACTAGTGGAAGCTGCCAATTTCTTGGAGGCAGATTAGTTTCTTGGTTTAGCAAGAAATATAAATCAATTTCCACATCAACTGCAGAAGCAGAATATATTGCTGCAGGAAGCTGTTGTGCACAGATTCTTTGGATGAAGAATTAGTTACTAGACTATGGGTTAGAATTTTCTAAAATACCTATTTATTGTGATAATCAAAGTGCAATTGCTATGACATGTAATCCAGTTCAACACTCAATGACAAAGCACATCAGCATTAGGTACCATTTCATAAGGGAACATGTGATGGAAGGTATAGTGGAATTGTACTTTGTTCCAACAGATCAACAACTAGCAGATATCTTCACAAAACCACTATGTGAAGCTACCTTTACAAGACTGGTAAATGAACTTGGAATGGTTTCAAGTTCTTTCTCTAAACTTGCTTAGTTTTTGTTCTCATGCATCAGATTTTATGATCAGTATTTACTGATTATTTTATTCTCATATAAGCTGTGCTTTAATTGAAATACATTAAATGCTGATTGTTATATGATGTGGATCTTTATACTCTGATAGTGATTTGAATGTTCTGTGACTATTCAATCCAATGAGGATATATGTGCTAGATGCTGACATAGTAGTCTTTAACACACTAGAAATCCCATATTTGAATTAGTTGTTTATGTGGAAACTCATTAACACAAGCAAATTCTGATTTTGAGCTCAGTCAAGTTTACTTTGTGTATCGTAATATTAAGTCACAAACTAGATTTCTGTTTCTTATTTGTCAAATTCTGATGTCAGTAAATCTTAAGGATGAATCTAAATGCTGATAAAGCCTCACTTATCTAAAGAAAAGAAAAGAATAATAAAAGTCTGGTACTCCTTTAAGATCTAGAGAAAATAATGTGGAATGGAAGACCCAAGTGCATTGCTGGTATTAAGTAATATGCATTAGAAAGAAAATAAATTTTCTTGGTGACTTCTCATATTCTCTGATTACTGGAGAAATACTCTAATAATAGCATAAATTCTGATAAGCAGTTGTGACTCACTTACACTGAGAAGCCACTGTAAAAAGGAATTTCAAAAGATGCATAAAATGAGCACAAACAGTTGAGGTGGACTCTAGCATAAATTTGTTCTATAGTAGACTTCATGATAAATGACAGATTTTAAGCACTTTTTCTCAGTTATGCCTTATTTCTAAGATGTACTATAGTTTATCAGACTTTAATATTTATCTAATATTCTGCTAAATGCACACACTATCACTCCATATGAATGATGAAAATTACTGTGGTGATTAAGATGTTTTTGACAAACAGTTAAGTGTCATTTGCATAAATTCTGAGGACAAGTTCTGATGAAAGTTCTGATGATTAAACTCTGAAGGATCCAATCATTTTTTGTATGAAGAATCACATAAAAAGATATTCACTTTTTGAGTTGGTAAGCCATATTCTGATGATTAAAATCTGATATAAGTTAAAGTTCTGATATTAAATCCTGATGGAATCATTGATGCTTACGTGTCATTATTCTTTACTTGACTTATTTGTGGTAAAAATTGAAACATTCATATTTAATCAGCATATAATTAGGTGAGGTAAAAAAAATAGTCATAATCATTAAGGGTTAGTGGTAAACGTGTCTGTCCTGAAAAACTGCATGTGCACGGTAATTATTGCTTATTTCCCGTGCCCATTAACTCCTGCCTTAACTTTTTACTGATTGTTCGCATGTTGCCAGGTGTAAATTGTCTGCCATGCTTCAAAAATATAATTGTTGAGTGGAGAGAGTATATATATAGGAGTTACAATAATTTCTAATCTTTTACTTCCTTTTCTATTCTTAATCTCTCTTATTCTCTCTCTCTCTCTAATATTCTCTGAAGCGTTTTCTTACAGGACTTTTATCAAACACCTTGCAAACACTCTCTTTCTCACTTAATCTTTTACAGAGATGACACCAAAAGACTTGATTTACAATGGAGCTAAGTTTGTTCCTAACAACTACTCGTCTATTCTTAGCAAGAATGAAGCTCCATCAAAACTTCACTTTATTCAAGACTTTCCTTCTAATTCTGATATTGGGTATGCTTTGACCCAACCTGAAGCAATCTCTGGAACTCAAGTGCTGGAGTTTTGGAGAAGTGGCGTATATGACGATGGTGGTGCTCATGGATCCCCCAGTATCATCTTTGTAATAAGGGAGGATGAGCATGTCGTAACGTTGGCTACAGTTCGCCAAGCACTACAATTTCCTGAGAATTGCATTTATTCGACTGTTGAGGAACCAGTTCTTCAATAGATGATGGCCAGTCTGGGGTATGAAAGGACATTGGAAAAGCTGGGTCAATTGAAGAGACTTTACATAAGGAGGGAATGGAGTTTCTTCTTTGACTACATCACAAAGGCTTTTGTAAACAAATGTTCAAATTTTGATGCAGTCCCAATTCTTAGTCAACGAATCGGGTATGCTCTCATTAATCAAACTGATTTTGATTATGCAAGTGCTATTTTAGGCTTTATTGGGGATAAGATGACAGAAGATAGGAATACAGTTTACTTTGCTAGATTCTGTCAACTTATTTATAGTTTTTGTTTTACTGATAAGCCCCAATTAGCTAGTGAATTAATTCCACCATTTAGACTTGCTAAAAGAGCTTTTAATGACTTATTATCTACTTATAATAAGTAGGCTGTATTGAGACCCCTTCAAATTCCCATATTTGTCAAACAAGCCTTGATAAACTATGATCCAGTTACATACACTGCACTATACCCTGATGTCCAACCATCTGAACCTCACCCTTCAGCACCTACCACCACTACACAAGCACCTCAAGCTTCTCAACCACAACTAAAATCTACCATCAGGACATCTTTCAAACCATCAACTCAATCATCTCAACCTAAATCATCAGCACATATAATCAGACCTTCATCTTCTAGGCCAAAGAGGATAAAGTCTGCTCCTCAACCTCCACAAAAGAGAAGGAAGATGATTCTCAGGGATGAATCTGACAGTGAAAACGAAGCACAGGTTCATGCTTCAGAACCTGTGACAGTTGAAGCTGAGAATGTCACTTCTCAGAAAGAAACTGTAGCTCAAAGTTCTGATACTTTGAAGAGGAATATGTAAGCTCTGATGCTGCAATAGCAACTCCTTCATTGGCAAGGAGATTGAAAAAAATGAGGGCAAAGAGGTATAATGCTAAATCTCCATCTGAAGATACTGCAGAAGCTGAGAAAGGGGATCAGGAATCTCTGATCTCAAAAGAGCCAATTATAATTGAATCTCTGCCACCTCCAGATAAAGACCAGGACACTGTTCCTGAAACAGTGGTTACACCTCCAGTCTCTCCTCTTCATGAAGATATTACAGTTGAAGATTCAGGCTTACATCCCAAAATTGACATTCATAGGCTGCATATTCCTTCTATTCTGTATTTGGAAGCTCCACCAACAGCAACTCAGCAATTTCTAACTTATTCTCCTATCTTAAATGCTGATGCTTAGATACCATCTACACCAAATCTGGAGATAAATTCTGATGCTCAAAATTTAAATGAAGTTATTCCTGAATCTCCAGTTGCCTCACACACTGTTGTTTTGTCAGAACATAATGAATCTTCTTCAAGTTCTGAAGACAGTGTTTCTATTGATACTCCAGCTCCCATTCTGGGAAAGGAAGCATTAGTTAAGAAGTTTGTTGAGCAAGCTACACCTGTTCCTTGGGAGGATACTCACAGAGGGGTTGAGTGGACCACGAAGTGGAACGATTCTGAATTCATTCCAAGCTCTAACATTATGACAGAGCATGTGTCAAAAGCTGATGAGTTATTGTCAAATTTTGATTTTAAGAAATAGCTCAAGATCACTGCTCTCTCTACCAAGCATCTTCAAGGTCTTCACTCTCAAACTCAAGAAAAGGTTGATAAACTTCTAGAAAAAGCTGATAAGCTAGAAATCGAGACCAAGCTTGACAAAAAGAGGTTTATCAGACCTATTTCTGAAAAGGTAGAAGCAATTGAGAAAACTCAAGAGAAGCATCAGGCCCAAATTTATGAGGTTCTGGAAAATCAAGCTTCTCAACAGGATCAATTGAATGAAATTCAAACTTTAGTAGAACTTCTTCTCTCACTCCTACTATCAGATGATGCCAAAAGGGGGATAAGATAGTTAAGTCCAAATGCTCAGATGATCAAATACTGAAGAAGACAGATGATGAAACTGATGACCAGGGAAACCCTAGTCAGGGTAGAGGTCAAGCTCAGAGTAAACAAAGCAGCAAAGTAAAACTAAACTCTGATGCAAGCAGATCTTCTATTCAAAAGAAGACAAGTTCTGAAGCTGCTCAAACTAAAAATCTAATAGCAAGTACTGAAATTCAAAGATCAAGTTCTGATGAGCAAAGTCTAACAAAGCCTGATGTTCTGATACAAGGTGGAAGTCAGGATTCTCAAAAGTTCATGCAAACTCTGAAGCTCAAGGGAAAGAAGACTACTATCTACTACAAGGATCCCAAGGTTCAGACACTTGATGAAGAAATTTCTAGAAGATTATTTCTGAAACATAATCCAGGAATGGATTTAGATTATCTCAAGGAGGAAGAAGCTAGATTTAAAGCTTCAAAGACAAATCTAAAGCCAAAATCTTCTGTTGCAAAGAAACCTCCAAGGCCTAAGGAGAAAGAAATTGTGATCAAAGAGAAGACAATTTTTGAGGCATCGAAGCCCAAAACAAGATCAGAATCTGAGATTGATCCTAAATGGAATGAAAGGAAAAGGTTGATGAACCTACAAAGTTTCAAAAAAGGAAAATACCTTCAGTTGTGATAGATCCTGTCTATCAAACTACAATCCATGATGATGATACTCTGACTGAAGAAGATGTTCAAACTCTGAAAAGAAAGAAGATTTCTGAAGAATCAAAGACAACCTCTAACAAAGCTCAAGTTGTTCAGAGTGAAGAACAGCAAGCAAAAGCAAAAGCAGCAAGTTCTGATAAAGTTAATAAGTTAACCTCTGACAGTGCTCAAGTTGATTTAGACAAAATGGAAGTAGCTAATGAAATGAAACTTCTGTGGAAAAATGTCAAATCATCAGATCCAAAGAAAAGCCAATTGATGTCTGATTTCATGTCTATTGGTTTAAATGCTAGAGAACCAAGAGACAGGGCTGGACTAGATTCTGATGAAGCTAAAAATAAAACAGGACTTGAAGTTGCTACAAGAGATCCATTTTTACTAACTGACAAACCTCTTGAAGAAGTTACTCAGAAACACCTTAACAAGGTTATCTCTGTTCAAGTGGTACTGGATGCTCATGATAAGCACAACATCAAAGAAAATCTGATTTTATTTCTTGAAGATGGAAGGACATATCAGATGTCAGAATCAAATATACTGAACAAAACTCTGAAAGAACTTCAATTCTTTCATTACCTTTTAGAGGTAAAGTCTAATATTACCAGGAGATGGTCAAACTTCATATTGAAGACCATCAGAGATAAAGCAAGAATTTCCGGTTCAAGATTTACAGAATTCATTCCAAGTATTGTTGAAGATGATGGAAGTAAAATATCTATGAAGAAGGATTCTGCTAAGCTTGAGGTAATACTGAAAGAGAAATGTCTATGCTACAATGAAGACTCTTCTCATCCTAGGGTAATAAGACTGGACAATGGTTTAGAAATAAACCATATCTCTTCTATAAGGACTGCAATCTATCAGATTGGGTGTCAGAATGAAGAGATGAAGCAAGTCAAGACTACACTCTCTCAGGTCCTGAGAATTAAAGAAAAAAGCTGATATCACACTTTGTTAAGAATCATTATGGATTCAGATTGACTCAGTGAGATTGGTAAAAGCTACAAGGACTATAAGTTGTAGTTAGTTATTCAGATAAATTCTTTATGCATTTGAACTTAAATGTTTTTGACATCATCAAATCTATTAACTTGTATATTTTGCATAATTTACAAGTTGAGGGAGATTGTTAGATATATTTGAGATGTCATGTCTAATATGTTTCATGTTTAGTTTTCAGATCTTAACAAACAGGAAATATCAGGAGTTACTGGAATCAGTACTTACTGGAAGTCAGAACTTCATATCAGGACTTAAGGTCATATCAGAACTTAAGTACGGGAGGACATACAGTTAAGGAAGGAAGCCGATTAACAGTAGAAGATCATGACTAAAACAAAAGAAGATATGCATGGAAAGAATTAGAAGACTGGAAGACTTGTATAAGATATCTGATTGATATATTTTAGGAGATAGAATTATATTCCATATCAATTAGAAGTTATCTTGTAACTGTGTAGTATATAAACACAGACATAGGTTTACACTATATGTGTTATCATTATCGAGATACATTATTCATTGTAACCTAGCAGCTCTTAGTGATATTTGTTCATCACTGAGAGAGAACAGTTCCATTGTAACATAATTTATTATATTGAATATATCTGTTTACTGTTACTTGTGTTCAAGATCGAATCGGAAACTAATTTTCCCAAGCACAACATATTGTGAGCTAAAAAAATTTCCCCGATTTTCAGGGTTACTATTCATCAAACTTTTTACAAAGTCTCAAAAAATCGATTTATTACAGTCTTCCCCTCTAAAAAGGATTCCGTCTCAGAATCAAATAGAAAACAGGTGGGGATATTTTTCCTTCATCGCGTCCTCTAGTTCCCAAGTTGATTCTTCAACATTCTGATTTCTCCAAAAGATTCTGACCAGCTTTAAAGTCTTGTTCCTTAGCACTTGTTCCTTCTGGTCCATCACTCTTACTGGTTGCTCAACGTAAGTCAGGTCTAGTTGTAAGTCTACCTGTTCAAACTCTATCACATGTCGCACATTGACATGGTAATTACTTAGCATTGACACATGGAACACGTTGTGCACTTGTTGCAGATTAGGAGGCAAGGCAATCTCGTAAGCTAGAGGTCCTATCCTCCTCAAGATCTCAAAGAGTTCTATGAATCTGGGACTCAGTTTCCCTTTCTTCCCAAATCTCATCACTCCTTTTCATGGAGATACTTTCAACAACACTGAATCTCCCACTTTATACTCTCTATTTTTCCTGGTCTGGTCGGCGTACTTCTTTTGTGTGTCTTGAGCCGCTACTTGCCTCCTTCTGACCAGTCCCACCATCTCTCGGGTCTGTTGGACCAACTAAGGTCCTATTATCTTATGTTCTCCAACTTCATCCCAACATAAGGGATAGGGACATCTTCTTTCGTAAAGAGCTTCATACAGGGGCATTCCTATGCTAGCGTGATAGCTATTATGTAGGCAAACTCGATCAGGGGTAAGTGGTCATTCCAATTTCCATTAAAGTCAATGGCACATACTCGCAGCATATCTTCTTTGGTTTGGATAGTCCTTTCGCTTTGCCCATATGTTTGTGGTGATAAGCGGTACTCATATTCAGTCTGGTTTCTACACATTCTAGAAAGCTTCTCCAAAATCAGGAGTTAAACCTTGGGTCCCTGTCCGACATTATGACAATGGGAACCCCACCTCATTACGATCTCTCACAGGTAAATATCCACTAACTTGTCTATGGTGTACCTTTGGTTAATTGGCAAGAAGTACGCAGACTTGGTTAGTCTATCTATGATAACCCATATGGCATCGTGATTGGTTTTTATCCTTGGTAGGCCTGCCACAAAATCCATGGCTATATGCTCCCATTTCCATTCCAGAATTTCCAGAGGCCGTAATAGTCCACTCGGTTGCTGATGTTCAGCCTTCACTCTCTGGCATGTCAAGCATTTACTGACCCACTCTATTCATGTTAGGCCACCAATAATATTCCTTAAGGTCACAGTACATGTGGTGCCCAAAAATCCAGGGTCAGGGATCTAGGAGGCCACGCCATCTTGAATCCTTTATAACACTTATCTCGTACCACAATATATAAATACTCACACCTTTACATCCCCATACTTATCAACACACACACACACTTACAGGTTATCGTCTTGGAAATGAACCATTCATTACTAGAGTACATCAATCCATAAGTGATAATTATTATAATCCTAAAAGTGATTAAGTCTTACCGCAGAAATAACCCTTAAGTAAGGTTAGTCTGTCGGCCAAATATTTGTTTCTTATTTATTATCTTACATAAGTCATACTTGTAAATAAACTGGACTAAAAATAACTGAATACAAATCCAGCTTATTCGGTCTACCTGAGGTACAACACCAAACATCCTACGGAACAGCTGGTCATTTCCTACCCGTTTCCTGGCTGTGAGTTTCATGATAGGCATCTTGATTCACTGTTGTGTTGTGTCAATTTAAGAAAATAAGTGTGAGCTATAATGCCTAGCATATTAATGTACATTATGAAATGACTGTATGATAAACTCAAGTATAATTCCATATACGATATATATATATATATATATATATATTCAAAAATAGTTTTTCCTCGGTGATACACACCTTCTTTCGAAAACAATTCTTTTGTGGACTTATTATCCTGCGAATATCTTAATGGTAAACCCAACACCTAGGCTTGGGTTACGGTATTGCATCACAATTCTAATTGGAAGAATAGGACCTTTATCGGAGCCCCCGAGATACGATGATCAGTCGTATAACGGTATATTTTTCTACATCTAAATGGATAACTTCCGTATGCCCGGTTGTCACCCTAGCCGCATTCGGGCTATATATGCTTCCCCATTCATCCCGGGTATGTTTTGCATACTTCGTATGTCCCTCAGTACATATGGTACCATTTATACAAAAAATTTATATAGCACTCTCCCCAGTCCATGAAGTATGGGATCTCTACCCCTCGTATGTCCATTTAAGAATCCTATCATATACTTGGAATCATCGAACTATATCAAAGTTTCCCAAGCATTTTTCTTGTTGATAGGCACAGCTCGTCCCATATATATATATATGTACTTTCGAGAATTTTCGGAGGAAGTACTAAGGATGTAAGTTGACCATTGTCAACAAATGAATAAATAAGGGGGAGTTTCTTTTGAAACTATGCTCAAATATTTAAAATAAGTCGAGATAAATTCGTCGACGATCTGAAAGTATTCGTATGATTATCTGAAATCCAGAAGTATTTTAAATCAGATTTTATGATTTTTAAATCATATTAAATCATTTAATAAATAATTAATAATTGAATAATAATTATTAAATAATTAAATCTCGAATAATTATATTTTAAAAGAATATTTGAAAAAATATTTCTCAACTAATTTATGTTTAAGTAATTAAAGTAATCTTTAATAATATAATTAATCGAGTCCGAAATAAATATCGTTGGAGAATAATTCTCCTGTATTATATGAATAATTGAAATAATATCCATTATTCGAGTAATTAAATATAGTTGAGGGAATACGATCTTTGAAAATCATTTTAATAAAATTTCGAGGTATTAATGTTTTGCAAGTGGACATCGAGTCCCTTAGAATAAAATAAGTACGGACTTTAGTCGTCCAAAACACCTCCAGAATGATTCCCGGGTTTTTGTTTTAAAATTCTGATTGACTCTCGATCTTATAATCATACATCATGCTCATGGCGGCGTTAAACATTCTATGACATATATATCGTAACACAATCGTTATATATGCGAAAACTCAAATACTTAGTATCATGGCAATCATGGAATTTATGCAAAAGATAGTAAAACAATCCTTCGACTGTAACACCCCCAGATCCGGGGTCGGGGATCCGGGTTGTCACGGTCTTTCTTTCCATAATATCACTTCACTTAATTAATAATAAATAACCTCATGCCGTGACCCCATACTAACACACACCACAACCCGTTATAGTCTCAGAGATGAAATTGAAATAAGTACAAGTCTTTGAATCCACCATTTAAAAGTTATTACAACCCAAAATGATTACTTGATAAATTTACAGTTAATTGCCATTATCTGCCACAAGTTATAATTATACATAATTTGATTCTCAAAAGTAGATGGTCTGAACTACAATGGATCTACCTCTGCAGCTATAGCAGCTACAACATCATCGGGAAGACGCGGGACGCTTCCCATGCGCTTGCGCTGGGTCTGCTGGAGTCTGGCCATCTCTCCTAACTGTTGTTGTGTGATGAAGAAATAAAGCAAGAGTGAGCCTTACAGCTCGCAAGATAATACATAGTGATAACAATAATATAAGTATCTAAATGGATACTTACTAGAATCTTTATCGTGTGTAAGATAATTACTTACTAGATATAAGTAAAAACAAGGAATGAAGTTACCAATACTTCACTACACTTATATCATTTATAAAGCTACTTGAACTACCACCGTTCAAAGTATTATAAGTTTTAAAAAAAAACATCCCATAGATGAGACCACAAGTTAAGACTTGAATAGATTCAATCTTTGAAATATTATTGAATGAAAAAAAAGTTACGAGATACTTTATTTAGTCCCGATATATATATATATCCACATATATATCTCTTTAAACATTTCCTGGAACCTCTGTTATGTAAAGTATGAACAGAGTTTGAAACATCCAATGAATTTTGGAAAGGAAAAGAATTTTGGCATAAACCAGATATCTTGCTGATCAGGCAAAGATACCAATAAGTAACCTTTTCTACTAGTAGATGGATGAATCCCCCACCGGTCATCACCCTGGCCACATAAGGACCTTGTGCTGGACCGCCACCCGGCCTCTTACGCGTTGATGGACTGCCACCCAGCCACTTACACTTTCATAGACCGTACCCCGGCCTGTCGCTTATGCCGACTCAATTAGATGGGCTTACTTCCCGAATATTAGGCAAGTAATCAATTCATTTACCAAAACTGCAACCTCGTTGCGAATATAAAATATACCACAGAGCTGGATTCCCCAGGTTTTGAGCGAGTATTTAAATCCCCTTAAAAAAAGGAAGATCTTAAATATAAAAATAAGTTTTGGGATCCGCTCTGACTTTAAAAATCATTTTGAAGACTCGAAAACACTTTATAGAGTGTTTGGAGTAAAGCTGATTTAATGAAGTAAATCAGTCCCCAGAATATTTAGAAAATGACTGAATATTATTATTTAAATAATATTCCCATAAAGAATAATCTTTATAAAAATAATTGAAGTAGAAGTATTAAAACTTATACTTGAAACGAGTATTAAATAACCAAAGATATACATATATGAAAGTATTATCTTTATTTGAATAATCGAAAATAAGTTTGATTATTGACACCTTATTCTTTAATAAAATAAAGAATATACCTCAGCAATTAATCGGAGTCATAGATCCTCAAATGAATATTCAAATAATATTCATTAAATAATATAAACTGAGTCATAAGCCTTCGAATGAATATTCAAATAATATTCAATAAATAATATAAAAGAGTCATAAGCCTTCGAATGAATATTCAAATAATATTCAATAAATAATATAAAAGAGTCATAAGCCCTCGAATGAATATTCAAATAATATTCAGATAAATAAATAAAAGGAGTCATACGCCTTCGAATAATATTCGAAATAATATTCAATAATAAAATAAAGTTAAAGTTATCGAATAAATCTTATTCGATTAATAGTTTGGAAAACTATAACCATATATATATATATATAAATATATATATATATATCCATATCCATATATACAAAATCTACTCGGGATCCTCGACTCCCGGTTCTAGAAAATATTTTCACCTTTGGGTCCCTATACTAAGGTTATATGCAAGTTACCGCTATCCTCTAGCATAGGTATTATCAACTGAACCAACAGATATATATTTCAAGAAAATGAAACAGGCATGCATATATACCATATCACATGCTACAATATATCGCAAGAATTTGCTAAATAACCAATATGCATTTATCGCAAGATCATGCATATACAAATGTATACATCACAACAACAGTATAACGGATAGAATACTTGCCTGAGCGACTTGGGGTGATAAAAGGCTCGGGACGAGTCTGGTAACCTATAAACAACAAGTAAGTTGGAATTAAACCAAAATTACTTGTAAATCTATACTTTAACTAACTTAGACTCTAACGCTTGTTTTGCGCTCACTGATTCGCTTAAGTCACTCGGGTACCCTCGGCTCCACCATTTTTAATAATTTAACCTTTATGAGTTTTAAAGCGATTCCTTCACGAGTGTCTTACCAACTGCCTAACACACTTACCATAAATGTTTCATACATTAATTAACCCTTTTTGGTCTTTAACCTATGTTTCAAAGTAAGGCGAGGGGAAAAGTTTCGTTCGCGAAATACCGTTACTTGAAACGGTCGTTTCTCCTAAACCGTGCATCGGAATCGAACGAACTACATATCAAAACGAAGCTCGTAACATGAGCTATCTATATATGGCAGTGGTCATAATCTAGCAGGGGGTTCTCGGGTCCTAATGCTATGCACAAAAACAGTCCAAAGAAAATCGGACGTTACGACGGCTATGTTTACGCGATTTCCAATATTTTAAACCATTCAAAACCATTCCAAATCAACCTCAAATCCAACATACAACCAACATCCATCCTCATCACATCATAAAAACCCCAACCAATTCAATTTAATCATTCATACTTATGCCTAAGCTTAACTTTAATCATACTTAAGTTCTTTTAATCAAAACAACAACATTTACCAATCCAACAACATCCCAAAACTCACTAATCTCTACATACACAACCATCAAGCCTCTCATGAACTAAAATACTCATATTATGCTCTTAACATTCAATAACAAAGCTTGATTAAGAGATTATACCTTCCTTGAAGCTTTTTAACACAACACAAGAGCTTTGAATGCCTAAAGAACCTTGATCCTTGCTTGTATAACCTTAATCTTTCATAAAAAATCAAGAAAACTAAAGTTATTTCTTGAAGGTTACTATTCACCATCTTCTTCCTTGATTTATAGAAAAAGATTGGCTTGGAATTAGAAGCTTAAACTTATAGGAAGTATGTAACTATCCATGGGGAAGCTTAGATAATTACCTTGCTAAATAGTAAGTGGTGGAGCTTGGATCTTCAAATTTTAAGAAAGAAGCCGAGAGTTAGCTTGGGAAGAAAGAGATTTTTGTGTTTTGTTTGATGAAAATGAAATGATTTGCTTGGTTGGTTGATTTTTGTGTTGTTTTTGGTTAATGACTTAATTAACCTTGATTTTGTGTGGTTATAATTCAACCACACTTCCTTCCCTTCTATGTCATGCTTGTGTCATCCTCATGATGTCATCCTCCCCTCCTTGTCCTCTTCTCATTGGTTGGGTGACATCATCCTCTCTAATCCCTTTGATTAACTTCCTAATTGTTTGCCTAATGACCGCTGATCTGTTATACGGTTCGCTTAACTTTCGTTTTCGTTTATCGTTTGAGGGATCATACCCGGGATCTTATTACTTAGGTTCCCTTAACCTATCTCAATACATTATATTCCTTTTTATGATCCTCTCTTATAATCCTTTAATTTAAATCCTTTTTATCCTGTTACCTTTTTCTCAATTCTTTCCGTATCTAGTGGATTTCCGGGAAAAATCAAAGTATTCGGATTTGGATTCTGACGATCTTTACATATACTTATATCCCATATAAAGTACTAATAAAATCTCAGAATATCCATATCAGAACCCCTACATAGTGTGTCATGAAAAGTTTTCTCATTCAGCAAAAACACTATTCATAAGGGTTTCAAAAATTACCCAAAAATTGGGGTTATTACAGTCTCCCCTCCTTAAAAGGATTCCGTCCTGGAATCAGATAGAAATGAATAGGGATACTTTCTTAGTATTGCACTTTCTAACTCTCAAGTCAATTTTCCCACATTGTGGTTCTACCATCAAACTCTTACTAGTTTGATAACCCTTCTCCTAAGCACTCGTTCCTTCTTAATCTATACCCTTCCTGGTTGGTCCATATAGGTTACGTCTGGTTGCATGTCTATGCGCTCCTATGCCCCTATTTATCTGGCATCCGAATTACACTTTCTTAACATTGATACGTGAAACACGTTATGACTTGCTACATGTTCGGGGGGGGGGGGGGTAGGGCTAGCTCATATGCTAATTTCCCAAACGTCTTAATATATCCAAGGGTCCAACAAATTGTAGACTTAGCTTTCCTTTCTTTCCGAATCTCATCAATCCTTTCCAAGGGTTTCCAAGGGGATACCTTTAACAACACTAGGTCCCCTACTTCCTATTCTTTGTCCTTTCGTGTCAAATCAACATACTTCTTATGTCCATCTTGGGTTACTACCAGCCATCCTCTGATTAGATCTATTATATCCTTGATCCTTTGGACTACTGCGGGTCCGAGCATCTTGCGCTCTACAACTTCATCCTAACATAAGGGAGATCGACATTGTCTTCCCTCAAGGATCTCATAAGGCGATATCTCAATACTGACATATGATCTATTGTCGTAAGAAAACTCAATCCGCGTTATGTGATCATTCCAATTTCTTTCAAGTCTATTGCACAGACTCTCATTATAGCTTCTAGCATTATAGCTTTTGCTTCTTAATACCCATTCTTTTCCAGTTCGTAATCGCTATCACCTTCCGTTCCTAATATTATACTGGTTATACTTTTGCTCGCTAGCGTTCTATAACCTTTTAATAACCACGTCAACCTTAGTATCACGAATGTGTTTCCATTCCGCATACTACCACCACTTTTATTATCCTTTTTCAGCTGCTTCTATCTTCGAAAGCTTAATCCTTCATATAGAATCCGTTGGGTCTTCCAATATCAATAGGTTGATTGTTTCCCTCCTGTATCTTCCAAAAGGAAAAAAGATCTCTGAGAGTTGTTTCCTGAATCCGAAAGAGAGTACTTGGGTTCTCCCAATAACTAAAAATAAAAAGTGTAGCATGCCTGAATCTAACTGGGGTTCGCGGTGGTGGAGGAACTGGATCGGAAAAAAGAGGGATTCTAGCCAATTGAAAGGATCTTCTGATCAATCCAGAGATCCTTTGTATTCCATTAGTAATGAGGATTCGGAATATCACAAGTAAAAGAATTTATTGAGAGATCACTATGATCATGAACACTTGTTATATCGCATAGTTAGTACAGAAGGTGGCCAGCCTTTAGTACTTGACAAGCAATTAAACAATAGATGGTATCCTACTAGGCTTCTATCACACAGATAGATAGTCATTCGGCAATACCTCCCCTTTCTGGAAGGGTTGTTCTTCTCAGCTTACATGAAATGAAAAGAAGAGAAAAGAACGAATTGAAGAGAATTGTATATATGAAAAATATACTGCCACAAAATATCTGGCTTGGAACTTACCTCTGAACTATAGAGGTTTGTCATAGGAGAACAAAACATAAACGTATATAAATCAACATTAAGCATTATATCATCGTATTTCCCATGCCTAAATATTTTCGCTATCCCGTCCATCATTCTATGGACCCACACTCTTCCTCGAGCTTATACACAATCACCTTTGAAACTCCCTCGACATCGAAAATCGAATCTGGGATCTCATTCTATACATCATCGTTACTAGAATTCTATGCTTGCACCGCCACCTTCCTCGTATAATAATACGACTCTCTATTGTTAAGAAAGAATAATTATTCACTAGGTAGATACTCTACTTAATTAGTCTGTCAATGATAACTTATACACTACCACGACCCGATTAGTGGTACTCAATCTCAACACTCATTCCAATACAACTCTCACGATTGTAATCAGCTCATTACTCGCAGAATCATTACTGCATTACTATGGTCCACCACTGACCTACTGTCGTCATTCGTTTTCCATGAAGTCTTAATAGCTAACCATACGGAGTCCATACATCTCGTATCTAATTCTCTTAAGGAGTTAACACAACCACCAATCAAAATTCATGAAGAACACTCCAAACTCTGACGTACTTTCATGACATGAAGCAGATAAAAGTGCAGAAGAGTTTCAATCAAAGCAACGATAGCAGGTTAATACCATTCTTAATCATATGCCTTAAATAGAAGACTTAACTCAAAGGTTCGTCTAGTCCTTTTTGAAACATGGTCCTGGCTTATCTCAAGATAGGACCTTCTAAGATAGATAGCCCGTTCATGGCGATTACACGAATTAAACCTTTACCAACTACTATTACGGTTGGGTATTGCACAGTCATCAGAAGGAATGTCAATCTTCCAAACCATAATTCAACCTTCACATTTTTAACCATCATCACTGTATTCGTTTGGCACACGCGCCTATAATTATCCACTTACCTTTAAAGTGTCGGCCACCTCTTTGGCCTTTCCTGATAGTAAAATTTCCTTACAGTCAATGTCATTTTAACCACCTCCAAATAAATTTTCTACCTTATTTCCGATCACTGCTTGAGTGAAGATGTTTTCCTTAAAATCAGATGGGAAAAAAAATATCACCATTTTTTTCCATAAGTTATTGCCTCAGTCTTTAGAGGCTAATCACTGTCAAGACTGACTCTCAATCATACTTAGAACATTTTTTTTTATCTTAAGTCCTAATTACCCTGAACAATTTCGACCATTACTGGTTCGATCCATAATTTCTCATGGTTTAACACGTGCCCCACTTGGCATCATTATAATTACGTCATTTTTCCTTTATCAACATTTCTATTCTTGAGAAATTTTGAATATTACCTTTCTCCTTGTAAAACCTCTAAGGTTATCCTTGAATCGTTCCTCCTGTATTCCCTAGATACAGGGCATATCGAAATACCATTTACTATTACTAGGACCATTGTCTATATACTTCTGAAAAATTTCTCCATCGATCCTTAAAGGTCGTTATTACCTTAATCCTTTCCAAATCATACTGTTAAAACTCATACTGTCCCTATTAAGGGTGACATGCCAACCTTTATGCATTCCCTTAGGATTCGTTTTAAGTTACCAATGTTCTATCCTTAATTCCACCTTTAAAAGGTACATGCATCCTTCCACGGATAAATCAAGTCATATATCCTTGATAGATTATCTTATTCATCATTCCCACCTCGATAGTCTATACCTAACTTCATAATAGCATCCTTATTCAAATTGAGGTCAATCCACATGGCCTCCAAAAGATAACAATGGTCATCCGCTTTTCTTTCCTGATCTGGTAATGATAACATGGATGTTCTGGAAGATATTGGTCATGTTCAACGTGAACTTCTTCTTAATAATTCCTTATTTACTTTCGTTGTTTATCTCAACAGTCACCTCAATGTTGGGATATCTCTCATACCTGGCGCCTCCCTTTCTGGGTATCGAGCCACCGGTCTTACATTTCACATTATTGAAGGTCACTTCCTTCATCCAACTTTCCTACTTTCTTACTTTCTTGTCTCCTTAGTCTATCCGCGTCTTATTATTTATCCTTTGAACTATCTAAAGGTTTCCTCGAATCCTCCCAACTTACAGGGGATAAAATATATGTATCTCTTACACCTTCAACCATCTATTTTAACTCATGGTGAATCACCCTCATCCTGACGATTACATACTTTTCTATTTCTATTGCTACGAGTCTTTAGGGTTTCCTCATACCCAACTCCCTTATCATACCTCAACTCTATTGCCCTCGTATTCCTTTCCACTTCAGTTTCTTTTTATTTTCCTTTCTCTTATCAGTTTTTTTTTTTGAACCAACACAACATAAGCATTGATTTCAAACATCCCGTCATTCTGGATTCGTGTCCTCAGAACGAATCTTGATAACTTTTACAACTTAGATTCATAATTTATCATACTCGTCTGCCTTTGTTCTGACTCTAAAGCTTTTATACTATCTCCTTATCTTTGGGAATTACTTTCCCGAAAACAATTGACTGAACTTAAATCAGTTTATTATAATCTCTTGCTCCGTGCCTTCCTTGGCCTTTCACCGGCGGGTGGTCTCTCTCTTAGGAGGGTAAGTGATAAAAACAGTCTTTTGCGATTCGTCAATCATTTAGAATCTCAAATGATTCCTATATTTCCTTTAGCCAGGCTCTTGCCTTGACTGGGTCAGCTTGTTCCTTGGAACTCTGAGAGCTTAGCGATTTAAAGGTCCTGAAAGAATTTCCCACCGCACTTTCTCCTCAGGGTGGTGGTTGGGGATAATAGTCTAAGTTCTCTTTAGACAGGTCCATGAATTGCCGTATAGGGGTACCATCTCGGGTCTCCTTTCCTTACTCGACTTTTGTTTCCTCAGTCTAAATATTTCTTCCTACTCCCCATAATTGGAGTCATCTTTTAATTTAAAATCTTCATTTTCCACTTTATTATATTCCGGGTTCTTTATATCTTAATTGCGACCTCCCTGATTATCACATTCAAGGTTTGCCCTTAATCTTATTCCTTGTGGGGGCATATTACTTGGAAAATTTTGAGAATCTCCGGATATTTGTCTTACTTACTTTGCTTAAGTCTTCCCCTCGTTTAGTCCTTGCACGATTGCAAATTATGAATTCTTAAGTTCGATAAACTTCATGACACTCTCTTAAGTGTTAATAGAGCAATTAACAATGTGATTTATCACAATCAAACTGATCTGAACTGAAATTAACGAATATATACATAACCATTTGTTCGAGGGTACAACAACTGAACATATTAAAGAGGATTACATCATATGAACTTATCGCTCCTATCCCAAAAGTACTACCATAGATAGTCATCTCGTCATTAAAACTAATCATTCATAACTTAGGCTAATTCTCCAAAAGCGGTACTACATGAGACCCTTGTTTGATTGCTCTGGCTCTGCACACTACCATTGATTAAGAGATGCGAGCACGCACGACATCCCTAACCTGCTCCATCACAGAGGTGATGAGGTCTAAGATAGTCACAAGTAGAGCTGGATCAACCTGACCCTCAAGATGGCCCCTAGATGTAACACGGGTGGTAGCCTCAATCCTTTCCATGCTATACGCTAATCCTGCCGGAAGTATCCCACCCTCAATCCTTGGTGCAGTAAGTCGATCCAACAGATCACTCCTAACATTCCGGGCCTCTGACAGGCCACCCAAAGTCATATGATAATCAGCGATAAGAGAAGCCTGAGTGGTAGCATCTAGCAGTCCATGGGGGGCAGGTGGTGCAGACCCAGGAGATCCAAATGGATAACCAAGCACGGTATCAGGTGACAATGGTGCAGGGGATAAAGGTGGCATTTCCTCAGTATGTGCTGGGCTCTGTACAGGGGAGGGAACAGGAATTGGTGGAACCTCATGGATGTCTACAGGAGCCTCTGGAAGAGGGTCTGATACTGGTATAATTGGGGTCGTGGAAGGCCCCACTCCTTCTGCCCTCATTAACTTTTGTGCCCTTGGTAACTCTTCATCCTCTAGGGCCACCCTCGCGGCCATTCTTGCTCTGGTAGTCGCCCTGACTACGGTCATCTGTTCCTCAATGGTCCTCTCTTCATTCTCATCAGGATCCTCCATGAGATCCTCCTCAGCCACAATCCTTTCCGGAATAACATCCTCAACCGCAGCATTCTCTATCTGAACCTCATCCGGTCCCTCATTAGGGTACTCCATCGGATTCACAATTTGATCTCCAACTTGTAATAAAACATCCTCATGCTGATGCTCCTGAACCTCAAGGTTTGGTGCCCCGCTGCCCTATACGAGAACAAACTATGTTACTATCACGATACCTATAAGGGTTCCCATAAGGGTTTTAACTGTCAGTGCTACGTTAGGTAGCCCGACTATGAACTTGGCAAGAGTTCTTATTATCTTAGTGAACTTATTATCTTAACGTCCCATCATCTCTGAGGTTTATAACGCTTAGCTCTGATACCATTTCTGTAACACCCCCAGATCCGGGGTCGGGGATCCGGGTTGTCACGGTCTTTCTTTCCATAATATCACTTCACTTAATTAATAATAAATAACCTCATGCCGTGACCCCATACTAACACACACCACAACCCGTTATAGTCTCATATATGAAATTGAAATAAGTACAAGTCTTTGAATCCACCATTTAAAAGTTATTACAACCCAAAATGATTACTTGATAAATTTACAGTTAATTGCCATTATCTGCCATAAGTTATAATTATACATAATTTGATTCTCAAAAGTAGATGGTCTGAACTACAATGGATCTACCTCTGCAGCTATAACAGCTACAACATCATCGGGAAGACACGGGATGCTTCCCATGCGCTTGCGCTGGGTCTGCTGGAGTCTGGCCATCTCTCCTAACTGTTGTTGTGTGATGAAGAAATAAAGCAAGAGTGAGCCTTACAGCTCGCAATATAATACATAGTGATAACAATAATATAAGTATCTAAATGGATACTTACTAGAATCTTTATCGTGTGTAAGATAATTACTTACTAGATATAAATAAAAACAAGGAATGAAGTTACCAATACTTCACTACACTTATATCATTTATAAAGCTACTTGAACTACCACCGTTCAAAGTATTATAAGTTTTAAAAAAAAACATCCCATAGATGAGACCACAAGTTAAGACTTGAATAGATTCAATCTTTGAAATATTATTGAATGAAAAAAAAGTTACGAGATACTTTATTTAGTCCCGATATATATATATCCACATATATATCTTTTTAAACATTTCCTGGAACCTCTGTTATGTAAAGTATGAACAGAGTTTGAAACATCCAATGAATTTTGGAAAGGAAAAGAATTTTGGCATAAACCAGATATCTTGCTGATCAGGCAAAGATACCAATAAGTAACCTTTTCTACTAGTAGATGGATGAATCCCCCACCGGTCATCACCCTGGCCACATAAGGACCTTGTGCTGGACCGCCACCCGGCCTCTTACGCGTTGATGGACTGCCACCCAGCCACTTACACTTTCATAGACCGTACCCCGGCCTGTCGCTTATGCCGACTCAATTAGATGGGCTTACTTCCCGAACATTGGGCAAGTAATCAATTCATTTACCAAAACTGCAACCTCGTTGCGAATATAAAATATACCACAGAGCCGGATTCCCCAGGTTTTGAGCGAGTATTTAAATCCCCTTAAAAAAAGGAAGATCTTAAATATAAAAATGAGTTTTGGGATCCGCTCTGACTTTAAAAATCATTTTGAAGACTCGAAAACACTTTATAGAGTGTTTGGAGTAAAGCTGATTTAATGAAGTAAATCAGTCCCGAGAATATTTAGAAAATGACTGAATATTATTATTTAAATAATATTCCCATAAAGAATAATCTTTATAAAAATAATTGAAGTAGAAGTATTAAAACTTATACTTGAAACGAGTATTAAATAACCAAAGATATACTTATATGAAAGTATTATCTTTATTTGAATAATCAAAAATAAGTTTGATTATTGACACCTTATTCTTTAATAAAATAAAGAATATACCTCAGCAATTAATCGGAGTCATAGATCCTCAAATGAATATTCAAATAATATTCATTAAATAATATAAACTGAGTCATAAGCCTTCGAATGAATATTCAAATAATATTCAATAAATAATATAAAAGAGTCATAAGCCTTCGAATGAATATTCAAATAATATTCAATAAATAATATAAAAGAGTCATAAGCCCTCGAATGAATATTCAAATAATATTCAGATAAATAAATAAAAGGAGTCATACGCCTTCGAATAATATTCGAAATAATATTCAATAATAAAATAAAGTTAAAGTTATCGAATAAATCTTATTCGATTAATAGTTTGGAAAACTATAACCATATATATATATATATATATCCATATCCATATATACAAAATCTACTCGGGATCCTCGACTCCCGGTTCTAGAAAATATTTTCACCTTTGGGTCCCTATACTAAGGTTATATGCAAGTTACCGCTATCCTCTAGCATAGGTATTATCAACTGAACCAACAGATATATATTTCAAGAATATGAAACAGGCATGCATATATACCATATCACATGCTACAATATATCGCAAGAATTTGCTAAATAACCAATATGCATTTATCGCAAGATCATGCATATACAAATGTATACATCACAACAACAGTATAACGGATAGAATACTTGCCTGAGCGACTTGGGGTGATAAAAGGCTCGGGACGAGTCTGGTAACCTATAAACAACAAGTAAGTTGGAATTAAACCAAAATCACTTGTAAATCTATACTTTAACTAACTTAGACTCTAACGCTTGTTTTGCGCTCACTGATTCGCTTAAGTCACTCGGGTACCCTCGGCTCCACCATTTTTAATAATTTAACCTTTATGAGTTTTAAAGCGATTCCTTCGCGAGTGTCTTACCAACTGCCTAACACACTTACCATAAATGTTTCATACATTAATTAACCCTTTTTGGTCTTTAACCTATGTTTCAAAGTAAGGCGAGGGGAAAAGTTTCGTTCGCGAAACGCCGTTACTTGAAACGGCCGTTTCTCCTAAACCGTGCATCGGAATCGAACGAACTACATATCAAAACGAAGCTCGTAACATGAGCTATCTAAACATGGCAGTGGTCATAATCTAGCAGGGGGTTCTCGGGTCCTAATGCTATGCACAAAAACAGTCCAAAGAAAATCGGACGTTACGACGACTATATTTACGCGATTTCCAATATTTTAAACCATTCAAAACCATTCCAAATCAACCTCAAATCCAACATACAACCAACATCCATCCTCATCACATCATAACAACCCCAACCAATTCAATTTAATCATTCATACTTATGCCTAAGCTTAACTTTAATCATACTTAAGTTCTTTTAATCAAAACAACAACATTTACCAATCCAACAACATCCCAAAACTCACTAATCTCTACATACACAACCATCAAGCCTCTCATGAACTAAAATACTCATATTATGCTCTTAAAATTCAATAACAAAGCTTGGTTAAGAGATTATACCTTCCTTGAAGCTTTTTAACACAACACAAGAGCTTTGAATGCCTAAAGAACCTTGATCCTTGCTTGTATAACCTTAATCTTTCATAAGAATTCAAGAAAACTAAAGTTATTTCTTGAAGGTTACTATTCACCATCTTCTTCCTTGATTTATAGAAAAAGATTGGCTTGGAATTAGAAGCTTAAACTTATAGGAAGTATGTAACTATCCATGGGGAAGCTTAAATAATTACCTTGCTAAATAGTAAGTGGTGGAGCTTGGATCTTCAAATTTTAAGAAAGAAGCCGAGAGTTAGCTTGGGAAGAAAGAGATTTTTGTGTTTTGTTTGATGAAAATGAAATTATTTGCTTGGTTGGTTGATTTTTGTGTTGTTTTTGGTTAATGACTTAATTAACCTTGATTTTGTGTGGTTATAATTCAACCACACTTCCTTCCCTTCTATGTCATGCTTGTGTCATCCTCATGATGTCATCCTCCCCTCCTTGTCCTCTTCTCATTGGTTGGGTGACATCATCCTCTCTAATCCCTTTGATTAACTTCCTAATTGTTTGCCTAATGACCGCTGATCTGTTATACAGTTCGCTTAACTTTCGTTTTCGTTTATCGTTTGAGGGATCATACCCGGGATCTTATTACTTAGATTCCCTTAACCTATCTCAATACATTATATTCCTTTTTATAATCCTCTCTTATAATCCTTTAATTTAAATCCTTTTTATCCTGTTACCTTTTTCTCAATTCTTTCCGTATCTAGTGGATTTCCGGGAAAAATCAAAGTGTTCGGATTTGGATTCTGACGATCTTTACATACACTTATATCCCATATAAAGTACTAATAAAATCTCAGAATATCCATATCAGAACCCCTACATAGTGTGTCATGAAAAGTTTTCTCATTCAGCAAAAACACTATTCATAAGGGTTTCAAAAATTACCCAAAAATTGGGGTTATTACATCGACAACACAACAGTATATGGAGTTGGGTTCATAAACTTTCCTAGATACTTTGAGGTGGAGGATGCTCTAGGGTCCGCTTGGAAATCTATAATCATAAACATATATCGTTTCGTTAGATTCCGTTCCTATTTATGGTGACTCGTACATACGTACTACTTATTAATCATTCTTGCAACTTATTTTACTCTTGTTATTCTTTTAGGTACTCATTCATGTCACGATCGCTTTCTTGTCGAAATCTTTTATGTCGGTTACATTCCCATCATCGGCTCCGCTTATGATTTCTAACGGTTTTCTAATCGCACGGTCTCGGTTCTGATATATTTATAAAATTGAAAAATCTTTATTTTCACTTGAAATTTTATAACAGTTAAGGAACTCTATTTATTACCCTCTATAATAATTTTATGATTTATGAATATTTTTAAGTCGATCATTTATATTCCCAAAGTTCTTAATTCGTAGCAGTTTTTGTCGCGTAAATCACTTTTACTAAAACGGTAATAACTTTTGATCCGTAAATCGGAATTAAGCGATTCAAGCTTATAAACGATCCTTGTAACATTTTATATCATAATCAAGTGTTACTTTTCAAGAAACTACAGTTTATACACTCGGAAACTTCTGCAGAAACCTAATATTGAGTTTTGTTCATTTTAGCGAGATTACGATTACGATCCGTGTTTAGTTTATGTCTTAAATCATTATACGGCCACAAACAATCATCAAATAATCATCCCAACACTAGCTCCTCTCATGAACATCATGTTCTTGAGGCAACAATCATCAACCTTAGAACTAATTAACTAAACATCAAGATTACAGCAAACCAACCACTAAAACTAAGTTTATAACTAGGATATCCAAGGTTCTTGAAACTTAAACCTTAAATAAAGATCGGTCAAAGATTTATACCTTTCTTGAAAGCTTGATATGTGTTATTGATGATGGTGGAGTCTTGGGAATGCTTGGTAGGGTTTTGGAACCTAAATCAACCATTAAAATCAAGAAACTAAAGAAAAGTTAGTATTCACACTTTTCATCATCACTTTTCTTGATTTTATTTCACCAATCAAACCTTGATAAAATGAGCTCAAAAATTTATCTTACCTTAGTTTAGGATTTATGAAGCTTGGAAATTAATGGTAGATTTTTTCCATGTCTAGAAGAGAGAGTTTTAAATTTGATTTCCTTGTTTTTCTTTGTATGGCCGAATGGAATGAAGAAATGGGGAGAAATAAAGTTTTTCTTGCTTCTTGGAATGCTTCTTGGGTAAGATTTGTGTTATATGATTTGTGTATATTCTAATACTAGTAAATCTATACATATCTTAGTACATATCTTGCTAGCTTCATAAGCTTCCAAGCTAATCTATTTAGTTTAGGTTCTAGGTTTACTATTCTAGCCTTTAGGTCATCATGCTTCCTAGTTTATTTATTCATTTACGCGTTTGCTCGGTCGCTTATTCATTTTCATAATAAATTCTCGTAAACGGTTCGCGGTGTAAATCCTTTCGTATACGTTCTTTATATTTTGAAGAATCATTCTTGGATTTAAATTTGTAGGATTTTAAATTTGTAATTATATTGTGATTCCCGTAATCCTTGATGGTTCGTAGATACGGTCATTTTCAAAGTATGTTTTCTTCGAAAACTAATAGCATTTACATACACTCATTTGGTACATATAATCATGTTATCAACTCCGAAACTCAAATTCTCATGCACAACATAGTGTGGGCTAAAAGGTTTTTCCCGTCTGTCAGGATTACTATTCATTAAGCGTTTTAAAAAGTCTCAAAAATTTGAGTTATTAAAGTCTTCCCTTCTAAAAAGGATTCCGTCCCGGAATCAATTAGAAAACAGGTGGGGATATCTATTCCTCATTGCGTCTTCTAGTTCCCAAGTTAACTCTTTAACATTGTTATTTCTCTACAAGATTCTAACCAGCTTCACAGTCTGGTTCCTCAGCACTTGTTCTTTCTGGTCCATTATCCTTACTGGTTGCTCAACGTAGGTCAGGTCTGGTTGTAAATCTACCTACTCGTACTCTATCACATGTCGCGCATCGGCATGGTATTTCCTTAGCATTGACACGGGGAACACGTTGTGCACTTATTGCAGATTAGGAGGCAAGTTAGATGTCCTATTCTCCTCAAAATCTCAAAGGGTCCTATGAATTTGGGACTCGGCTTCCTTTCTTTCCAAATCTCATTACTCTTTTCCATGGAGATACCTTCAACAACACTGAATCTCCTACTTCATATTCTCTATCTTTCCTGGTCTGGTCGACGTACTTCTTTTGTCTGCCTTGAGCTGCTACTAGTCTCTTCTTAATGAGTCCCACCATCTCTCTGGTTTGTTGGACTAACTCGGGTCCTATTATCTTATGTTCTCCAACCTCATCCCAACATAAGGGAGAGCAGCATCTTCTTCCGTAAAGAGCTTCATACGGAGGCATTCCTATGCTAGCATGATAGCTATTGTTGTAGGCAAATTCGATCAGGGGTATGTGGTCATTCCAATTCCCTTTAAAGTCGATGGAACATACTCGCAGCATATCTTCTAGTGTCTGAATAGTCCTTTCACTTTGCCCATCAGTTTGGGGGTGGTAAGCGGTACTCATATTTAGTCTGGTGCCTACACACTCTTGGAAGCTACTCCAAAATTGGGAGTTAAACCTTGGGTCTCTATCTGACACTATAGCAACTGGAACACCGTATCTTACTATAATTTCCTTCAAGTAAATATCCACTAGCTTGTCTACGGTGTACCTTTTGTTGATTGGCAGGAAGTGCACTGACTTGGTTTTCGTTCTTTATAGGCCTGTCACAAAATCCATGGCTATATGCTCCCATTTCCATTCCGGAATTTCCAGGGGCCGTAATAGTCCACTCGGTCACTGATGTTTAGCCTTCGCTCTCTAGCATGTCAAGCACTTGCTGACCCACTCTGGTACTTCTCTTTTCATGTTAGGCCACCAATAATATTCCTTAAGGTCACGGAACATTTTCGTACTTCCTGGGTGAATAGAATATCTGGAGTTGTGCCCTTCGGGCAGCAGCTCATCCATAATTATGGCACATTTGGAATCCAAACCCGGGATGCATACCTCATTATCCCTTTCTCATCCTTCTCGCATCAGACTTCCTCACCGGTCAATGTTTCTTTTTCTTCATTTATCTTCTTTTCCTGACACACTCGTATCTTTTCAGTTAGTTTAGGCACTAGCTTAATCTAAAATAATCCTTCTGATCCTTTTACGGTTATTCTCACGTCAATTTCCATCTTTTCAAATTCCTAACTCCTTAGATGTCATTATCATTTTGAGTCTCTCCTTTCTATTGAGGGCGTCAGCCACCACATTGGGTTTATCCGGGTGATAAAAAATTTCACAATCGTAGTCCTTAATCAATTCTAACCACCTCCTCTGTCTCATGTTCAATTCTTTTTGAGTAAAAATATACTTGAGGCTCTTATAGTCTGTGTAAATCTCGCATTTCTCACTGTACAATTAGTGCCTCCAAATTTTCAGGGCAAACACTATGGCTACTAATTCTAGATCATAGGTTGGGCATCTGACCTCATATTCCTTCAACTGCCGAGAGGCATACGGAATAACCTTTCTGTGTTGCATAAGCACACATCCTAGTCCCTTGTGCGAGGCATCGCTGTATATCACAAAATCTCCCTTTCCATCAGGAAGAGCGAGCACTGGTGTTGACACCAGCCTCCTTTTTAGTTCCTGAAAGCTTTCCGCATATTTCTATGTCCACACGAACTTTTCCATTTTCCGGGTAAGTCTAGTCAATTGGCCGACTATCTTGGCAAAGTCTTGCACAAATCTCCGATAATATCCTTACTCCTAACCTCGGTTGGGGTAATTGGTCTTTCCCAATTGGATACCGCCTCTATCTTGGCGGGGTCAACTAAAACTCCTTTATACTCACCACATGTCCTAAGAACTGAACTTCCTTTAACCAAAACTTGCATTTTGAGAACTTGGCATATAAATTTCCATTCCTTAAGATTTCTAAGACTATACTCAAATGTTCTGCATGTTCTCGCTCTATCTTTGAGTAGATTAGAATATCATCTATGAAAACTATCACATATATATCTAGGTACTTCTTGAACACTCTGTTCATCAAATCCATAAAGGCTGCGGGTGCATTGATTAGCCCAAACGACATGACTAAGAAATCATAATATCCATACCTAGTGCGAAAGACAGTCTTTGGTATATCTTCCCAGTCCATAACGTACTGGATCTCTACCCCTCTTATGTCCATTTAAGAATCCTATCATATACTTGGAATTATCGAACTATATTGAAGTTCCCCAAGCGTTTGGCTTTTTGATAGGCACAACTCGTCTCATATATATATATATATACTTCCGAGAATTTTCGGAGAAAGTACTAAGGATGTGAGTTGACCCTTGTCAACAGATAAATAAATAAGGGGGATTTTCTTTTGAAACTATGCTCAAATATTTAAAATAAGTCGAGATAAATTCATCGACGATCTGAAAGTATTCGTATGATTTTCTGAAATCCAGGAGTATTTTAAATCAGGTTTTATGATTTTTAAATCATATTAAATCATTTAATAAACAATTAATAATTAAATAATAAATATTAAATAATTAAACCTCGAATAATTATATTTTAAAATAAGATTTGAAATAATATTTCTCAACTAATTTATGTTTAAGTAATTAAAGTAATCTTCAATAACATAATTAATCGAGTCCGAAATAAATAATCGTTGGAGAATAATTCTCATGTATTAAATGAATAATTGAAATAATATCCATTATTCGAGTAATTAAATATAGTTGAGGGAATACGATCTTTGGAAATCGTTTTAATTAAAGTTCGAGGTATTAATGTTTTGCAAGTGGACATCAAGTCCCTTAGAATAAAATAAGTACGGACTTTAATCGTCCAAAACACCTCCGAAATGATTCCCGCATTTTCGTTTTAAAATTTTGACCGACTCTCGATCTTATAATCATACATCATGCTTATTACAAGCATGGAATTTATGCAAAAGATAGTAAAACAATCCTTTCACAGCACAACAGTATATGGAGTTGGGTTCGTAAACTTGCCTGGGTACTTTGAGGTGGAGGATGCTCTAGGGTCTGCTCGGAAATCTATAATCATAAACATATATCATTTCATTAGATTCCGTTCCTATTGATGGTGACTCATACATATGTACTACTTATTAATCTCTCTCGCAACTTTTTTTACCCTTTTTATTCTTTTAAGTACTCATTCATGTCACGGTCGCTTTCTTGTCGAAATCTTTTATGTCCGTTTACATTTCCATCGTCGGCTCCGCTTATGATTTTTAATGGTTTTCTAATCGCGCGGTCTCGGTTCTGATATTTTTATAAAACTGAAGTTAAGGAACTCTATTTATTACCCTCTGTAAAAAATTTATGATTTATGAATATTTTTAAGTCGATCATATCTATTCTCAAAGTTCGTAATTCTTGAAGTTTTTGTCGCATAAATCACTTTTACTAAAATGATCATAACTTTTGATACGTAAATAGGAATTAAGCGATTCAAGCGCCTAAACGATCCTTATAACATTTTATATCATAATAAAGTGTTACTTTTAAAGACACCATAGTTTATACACTCGGGAACTTCTGCAGAAATTTAATGTTGAGTTTTATTCGTTTTAACGAGATTATGAATACGATCCGTGTTTCGTTTACGACTTAAATCATCATAAGACCACCAACAATCATCAAATAATCATCCCAATACTAAATACTCTCAATAACATCATCTTATTAAGGCAATAATCATCAACCTTAGAACTAATTAACTAAACATCAAGATTACAACAAACCAACTAAAACTAAGTTTATAACTAGGATTTAAAAGGTTCTTGAAACTTAAACCTTAAATAAATATTGGTCAAAGATTTATACCTTTATTGAAATCTTGAGATGTGTTCTTGATGACGGTGGAGTCTTGGGAATGCTTGGTAGGGTTTTTGGAACTTAAATCAACCATTAAAAGCAAGAAACCAAAGAAAAGTTACTATTCACACTTTTCATTATCACTTTTCTTGATTTTATTTCACCCATCTAACCTTGATAAAATGAGCTAAAAAATTTATCTTACCTTAGTTTAGAATGTATAAATCTTGGGAATTAATGGTGGATTTTTTCCATAGCTAGAAGAGAGAGTTTTGAATTTGATTTCCTTGCTTTTCTTTGTATGTCCGAATGGAATGAAGAAATAGGGGGAGAGAGAGTTTTTATTTCTTCTTGGAATGCTTCTTGTGTAAGATTTGTGTTATATGATTTTATATATTCTAATACTAGTAAATATCTTGCTAGCTTCTGAGGCTTCCAAGCTAATCTATTTAGTTTAGGTTCTAGGTTTACTATACTAGCCTTTAGGTCATCATGCTTCCTAGTTTAGGTTACTATTTGATAACCTAACCATGGTTAGTTTCTTGCCATAGTTAGTTTGTTTAGTTAGCTTGGTTCGATACGTTTATTTTTCGTTTACGCGTTTGCTCGGTCGTTTATTCGTTTTCGTAATAAATTCTTGTAAACGGTTCGCGGTGTAAATCCTTTGGTATACGCTCTTTATATTTTGAAGTATCATTCTTGGATTTGAATTTGTAGGATTTTAAATTTGTAATTATATTGTGATTCCAGTAATCCTTGATGGTTCGTAGATACAGTCATTTTAAAAGTTCGTTTTCTTCGAAAACTAATAGCATTTACATACACTCATTTAGTACGTAAAATCATGTTATCAACTCTGAAACTCAATTTCTCATGTACAACATAGTGTGGGCTAAAAAAATTTCCCGTCTGTCAGTGTTACTATTCATTAAGAATTTTACAAAGTCTTAAAAATTGGAGTTATTATAGTACATTTTCGTACTTCCTGGGTGGATTGAATACCTGGAGATGTGCCCTTCGTGTATAAGCTCGTCTCTTAGTTCTTGCACATTCGGAACCTAAATCCGGGATGCATACCTCATGATCCCTCTCTCATCTTTCTCGCATCTGAGCTGCTCACCGGTCAATGTTTCTCTTTCTTCATTCATCTTCTTTTCCTGACACACTCGTGTCTTCTCATCTAGTTCCGGTACTAACCTGATTTCAAATAGTCCTTATCATCCTTTACCAGTTATTCTCACGTCGATCTCCATTTTCTCAAATTCCTTAACTAACTCCTCAGTTGTCATTATCATCTTGAGTCTCTCTTTCCTACTGAGGGCGTTAGCCACCACATTGGCTTTACCCAGGTGATACAAGATTTTACAATCATAGTCCTTAATCAGCTCTAGCCATCTCCTCTGTCTCATGTTTAATTTTTTCTGAGTAAAAACATATTTGAGGCTCTTATGGTCAGTGTAAATCTCACATTTTTCCCCGTACAGGTAGTGCCTCCAGATTTTCAGGGAAAACACTATGGCTGCTAATTCTAGATCGTGGGTAGGGTACCTTATCTTATATTCTTTCAACTGTCGAGAGGCATATGCAATAACCTCTCTGTGTTGCATAAACACATATCCTAGCCCCTTGTGCGAGGCATCGCTGTATATCACAAACTCTCCCTTTCCATCGGGAAGAGTGAATATCGCTGCTGACACCATTCTCCTTTTCAGCTCTTGAAAGCTTTCCTCACATTTCTCTGTCCACACAAACTTTTCCGTTTTCCGGGTAAGTCTAGTCAATGGGCCGGCTATCTTGGCAAAGTCTTGCACGAATCTCCGTTAATATCCTACTAAGCTCAAAAAACTTCTAACCTTGGTTAGGGTAGTCGGTCTTTCCCAATTGGACACCGCCTCTATCTTGGCGGGGTTGACTTAAACTCCTTGGCTACTCACTACATGCCCTAAAAGCTGAACTTCCTTTAACCAAAAATTCACATTTTGAGAATTTGGAAAACAACTTCTCATTCCTCAAGATTTCCAAGACTATCTTCAAAAAATCTGCATGTTTTTGCTCTGTCTTTGAGTAGATTTGAATATCATTTATGAAAACTATCACACATATGTCTAGGTACTTCTTGAACACTGTGTTAATCAAATCCATAAAGGCTGCGGGTGCATTTTTTAACCCGAACGACATGACTAAGAACTCATATGTTCATATCTAGTGTAAAAGGCAGTCCTTGGTATATCTTCCCTAACAATGCAACAAGAATTACAGAAGAGGGGTGGAATGGAATTCTTGAACCTTTTTCAGAAATATAAAATGTTCTAACTTAAGATATATATATATATATATATATATATATATATATATATGACAATGTTTTGATTTCCAAAGTGCGGAATAACAAGTTAAATATGAATCAAAACACAAAGTAATAAAAACACAATCTTTAAAACTTTCTGGTGGATTAGAAAGTATCCACCAGAGATATATTATATATATCGAGAGAACTCTGTGAAGCTTGAATAGCTCACAGCTGCTTACAAATGAGAACAACTAAACTTACAGAGAAATGCTAAGGATACAACTTACAAATGTTTCTCTGAGAATTTTCTTGCTTAGTCTTCTTGTTGTTTTAATTGCTACTCTTGGTTTATATATCACCAAGATTACACAATAATAAGACAAGATAATAAAACAAAACCTATCAAGTCTAATACTGTGCTACTTCATTACTCTATTCCAGCATCTTTGAATATCTTCATAATAGCATGGAAATGGCAATGCTTCTTTGTTTTCAAAAAACCAGTTGAATAGGCTTCCACATTCCTTTTGCATACACTCGACGCATGTGACTGTGTTGTCACTGTCAACAGATGTTTGAATTGATTATCCGTCGGGTACATGATCATCTGTCGGGTTGCCTTGTTGATCATCCGTCGAATAGCATTGTTGATTATCCGTTGGGTAGCAATTTGGCACTTGACTTCATTTCATTTATACAGAATAATAAGACATCATCTATGTACAATTAATCAACCTATTATGCATATCTAATTAAAGTCAACATGACTTATATGCTACTACGGAATCTAAACAAAGGTGTTTGCAGAAATGTGCTACATGACTTATTGTTACATAAGCTACTAAATCGATGGATAATAAATCAACATCCATCGGGACTACATTGAGTCATCCGTCGGGACTATATTCCTTATCTGTCGAGTGCTACATTTTTCACTAATTAAATCTACTAAGGTGTTTTATTAATGAAATCATCAAGTCCACAACATATTCACAACAATCTCCCCCAATTTATGTCTACTATAATTGTAGCCATAAATTAGAAGAAACTTGATAATAATAAAACACCCTAAAAGTACAAATTTAAATGGAAGTAGATAAAACTGTAAAGTGCTTCAATTATCAAAATTTACAAAGATTTGCTCACACTCATTTTCAAGGTGCTCCTCTAGCCTGAGCAGATTAATCTATTTCCTTGAAGATCTGGATCTCTTTCCAAGCTTTCTATTATTTTCTTCTATCTCATTTTGGAGCTGTCTGTGGAATTCCAGTTCATCAGATTCTGAGAGATTTAGCATTTCTTGCATTTACAAAAGAGTCTCATTGCTAGAGATGCTCAATTGGTCTTCTAATCTGAAGAATCTTCTAACTCCTTTATCATCCATGAATTCCATCAGCCAGTAGGGCCTCAGATGCACTTTACTTCCTGTATAGGGAATATTAGAGTCTTTGGGAGTGCATCTTTGGCTCTAATACTCCTTAGTTCTTCAATCTTCTTTAGAACAAGTCTTCTAGCTGTCACATTGAATCCAAAGTTCTTCTTGAAGGATGAATCAACCTTTATCAGAACAGATTGGCTTTCTTGAAGGATCATGTGAAGTGGCCACTGTATCTATTTTCCTCCCTTGTACTTGAATACTAGCCTTTCAGGCAGATTCCTGTAAGCATCAATCCCTCTAACTTCTTCCAGTTCATCTAGATAGAGGTTTAAGTCTGAGAATACCTTGATGTCATAGATGTACATGATGTCTCCCTTGTTGACTTTGGTTTGAGCTCTGGTTAGAGATTTGGATCTGAGAGTTGATGGCTTCACTTTCTTGACTACTCTTGTCTTTGTCTTCTTTGGCTTCATGAATTGAGGTAGATTGAATTCAGGTATTGATAGACTATCCTAGTCTATTGGTTCATCCTTTGGAATGATAGGTTCGCCATGAAAGTTTTTGGATGGATCTATATTGAATTCTTCATGTGCCACAAAGGGCATGGATTTTTGAGTTGTTGCAGATATAGACTCTTTGGGAAAGTACCCTTCCATCTCCTCATCACTGAAATCTAACTTTCTTTTTATTCTTTGCTTATACCTTGGCTTCTTTGTCTGTGGAGGTTCATTTTGCATTACTTGATCATGAGATTCAACTGTTTCAGATGGTTGTGCATAAACTTGTTGTGTAGGTTTCACAGCTTGTAGCTAGGCCAAGATAGCAGCTTGCTCCTTCTTTTGTTTGAACTTTTTAACATCTAGAGCAACTTGCTTCTTTTCTTGCTTCAATCTTGCCTTTTCTTCTCTCTTTGCTTCAGTAAATTGAGCGTGTCCAGCCACCACACAAATTTCTTTACCATTCCTGAAAACTTTAGCAATTCTTCTTTTCAATGCTGAATCAGCTGGATCCTTGTAGAATGCTATGGACCTGGCCAATAGCTTCTTTTCATCAGGCTTTGGTGTCTCATACATTGTGTCCAAGGGGTTCTTTAGTGAATATTTTGGATACTTCACCCCTGGCTTCAAAATTAGCTTAGCCTTTGGAGATTTGATGCAGGATGATTGTCCTCTTTCCAGATTCTTCATGCTCATTTCATTCACATATATTTTCCAGACTTGAGAGTGATGAATGGATGATTTTTTTGGCTTCTTTACTAACCCAAATTTCTTTTGTATATCCTCATCAATTTTGTCCCAGTTGATTGGACTCAACTGCTTCTTCTCAGCTACTCTCAATGTGGCTACTGCTTCATTAATGAGATCAATACTGTTTGTTATTGGTGGCTTGGTGAAAGAAATTGCAGGAACAATTACTTTATTAACTTGAATGTTAAGTTGTTTCTCCCCCTCACTTGATCCTTTCTCCCCCTTTTTGTTATCATCAAGTTGTCTGGGAGGGAGTTGAGCCGCCACCAGTTGTTGGAGTAATGAAGTTTGAGCTTCTTGATTGTCTAGTATCTTGGCCATTGACTTCTCTACAGCAGATAGTCTTGAGTCCATGACCTCAACTTTCCTGTTTAAATCAGCCTCCTTCCTTAGTTTGTGAGCAATTTCAGTCATGGTGGTTGCAGGGAGTCTCGCATCCATCCTTTTTATAACATTCTGCTTGACTTCAAAAATTTCCTGCTTGATGGCATCCACACTCTGACTGTGTTGGAGGGCTTGAATCTTATGCAGCTGGAGTGCTTCAAGATGTGCTTTGAGTAGTTACTTTGTGCTAGCATTGGAAGATGCCTGAATGGCTGTTTGAGTGTCATGAATCAGCTTGAAAAAAGTGTTGATTAGAGATGTGAGTAGGAGCATTCTTTTGTGAGCATCCAGGCAGAGTATTTGCATCTCCCCCTATGTCCATGCTACCTTCCTCATCATCACCACCATCATCCCCAAAAGAAGTCTCATCCAGTTCCAAATCACTGCCAATGTTGGAAGGCATAGCAGTGATTGCATCATTTGCTCTTTGTAAAGATTGTGTTGTATGCATCAAATTCAACAATCTTTTAGCCTCCTCATTTCCCTGTACAGCTAGAGTTTGGTAAGCTGTCACAGGGTGAGTAAATGTCTCAGCATCTAAGGAAATGGAATATATAACAACTTGATATTCTTGCTGAAATAACCTTTCCTTTCTGCATCATTGACACTCATTGACTCACTTGCAATGGGTTCCACCCTTATCACTCCTGTACCTGCATTTCTCTCTTGATCTCTCTTTTGTTGCATCAAGGTCTCACCTTGGCTCCCCACCCTCACACCCTCACCTTCACCATCTAAGGGGACTCCTCACACTCACTTTTGCCAATCCTGAAGAAATGGATTGCATTTGTTCACTCTTTTCCTCTCCTTTTTCCTGGGAGCAACCAGACTCTCACTCATTTCACTCCCTTCCCTCAATCCTAGGAGTGATTGCACTACCACTAAGTCTTCTGCACTTGTGATAATTGATGATATTTGAAGCTGTGCAGAGATACTCGATGGATAAGGGATATCCGTCGGGTTAGTGGTTTGACTATCCGATGGATAACTGCTGTTAAGCTTATCCTTCGGGATACAATCACTACTCGACAGATGCACAATATCCATCGAGTGAGTAGAAATGAATGTGTTTGGAGTGGAAACTATTATGGACTCTGTGCAGATTGATGAGAATTTTGGCACGGATGTCTCAACAGTTTCAGAAAGAAATGGCAAGTGAGCCAACAAATCATCAAAAAGATGATGCTCACTTGATTGGATTTTTGGCTTCTCCAAGAGAGTTAAAGATGGAGAATTTGGAAGTGATGTATTTATCATGTCAACATCCAAGGAGTGTGTGGGAGAGTTTGGTGTTTCAAGGGCTTCAATTGTTAGAAATTTTGGTTGTGACTCCACATTTGTTGGAGCCACATCAAACTGACTTTGAGAAGGTGCAGTGACTGTGTCTTTAGCACCAGTTTGCACAGTGTGTGAACCCTGTGTATCCCAAAGGTCTTTGGTTTCTTCTTTCTAGTATAGGTTTGGGGTAAGCTTGTGTCCCTTACCCTTTTGGCATGTGCTCATGCTTGAGAGCTTTGTTCAATTGTCACATCCTTTTGGGAGGATGCAACTAACAATAAGCTTATATCCTTATTAGGCACTACAGTTTGTTGGGAAACTGCAGTGTGGCTAGGTTGGGAAACACTCACCTCTCCAACCTTATCCTTAGGGGTTCTTTGATGTTCACCCTGTCCCTCACCTTTATTACCCACCTTCACACTCCCCTCTTTTGGTTTGGTGGATTTTACAATTGGCATTTTTTGAAAGACACCAGAGGGGGCTTTTTTTGTCTTAGTTTTTGAAATTTTGGGTTTGGCAGCTTGGGTAGGCAACTGTTGGGTCAATGACACAGTTGCCATAGCTACACTAGAATGCAAAGAAGTGTGTTAGACTGGAAGAGTAGAGACAGATGAACTTACCTCACTTACCTGAGGTGCCTCCATACTAGGAAAATAGAAGAGTGGCACCTCTTTGTGATGGTTTGCCTTGTTCAAATCTGCAATGATTCTCCTTTCTTGAACCCAACAACCTAATTTGTGGGTTGGGTTCTCAAGCACAATATCCTCAGAGAGGTGGTTAGCAAGCATCATTAAAAATCTAGCATAGTAAATATTTTTACCCCTTTTATTTAACTCCCCTAACTTAAACCCCAACTCAATTATAACAAGATCACTAAAGTTAAAATTTTTATCAGTAATTAGCATGTAAAGCATGTTAAGCATAGAGATATTGACATAATCAAAATTACTTATTTTACCAGAGAATACCTTAGTAACTACATCACATAGATAACTCCATTCCTTCCTAAGACCCAACCTCCTAATTTCACTTAACTTAGAAGTAGAGAGTGCATAGCCCATGGTGTTAAGCATATTAAACATGTCAGTGTCTGTGTGTGGTGAAGTTATAGTATTATCAGAAATTTTGAAACATGCTTTAACAATTTCACTATTAACACAGAATTCCTTACCTTTAATAGTGAAAGTGATTGTCTTACCAGCTGAGTTGTATGTTGTAGTCGTCCACACCTCTTCAACAACTTCACAGTATATGGTGGGTGATTCTAGCATGGCATAGTTGAGTTTGTTCTTCACAAAATTCATCATCTTGTGGTAGTCGCCAGACTGTTGAATCCCCTAGTTTACAAGAGCAGTGAAGTTGTTCTTCTCATAGATAAATCCAGTTTGAGACATTATCTTGACGACTAGTGCCATTGTTAGAGAGTAAAAACTTGCAGAAAGAGAGAGTAAGTGCTTTGAGAAAGAGAGAAGTTAGAGAAGATGATTTGAGAATGATAAAAGAAAAGCAATGAAAATGAATTATGCTTTTATACCATCTCAAAAATAACTGTCAAAAATAATAAAGTAAAATAAAGTGGCCAATAAGAATTGCCTAAAATAGTCGTTTAAAAAAATAAACTATAAAAATTCCATCGATTATCTGTCATGTTATGCTTACAAACTGTAAGTATATTCGATAGATAATGTTCAGAGAATCAACGGCTAAAAATAAGATAATTCAACGGATGAGGATAAATCAGTTATCCGTCGAGTCATAAAATATTCCAGAAAAATAATTGATTTTATTAACAAAATGTATACCGACGGATGATCAAACTCGATGGATAATGATCTTCCGTCGAGATGTAAATTTTGACTTAGCCAAAATTTCATCCAAGACTGAAAAATCAATTAGATTTCTGGGTTCATTACAACTTGCAAATTACCAGTAAAGATTCAAGAGTAATTAAGCATACCTAACTCACTTACCAACCTTAAAAAGGTGGATTCATCTAGTGGCTTGGTAAATATATCTGTAAGCTGCTTTTCACTTTGAACAAAATGTAGTTCCCCAGTACCATTCATTACATGTTCCCTTATGAAGTGGTAATTGATGTCTATGTGCTTTGTTCTTGAATGCTGTACTGGATTTTCAGTGATGGAAATTGCACTTGTGTTATCACAGAAAATAGGAATCCTTTCAACTTGCAGACCATAGTCTAGAAATTGGTTTCTCATCTACAAAATATGTGCACACTAACTGCCAGCAGCAATATACTCAGCTTCAGCTGTAGAAGTAAAACTGAATTTTGCTTTTTACTGAACCAGGACATAAGTTTGTTTCCCAGAAATTGACAGGTTCCTGTTGTACTTTTTCTCTCAATTCTACAATCTGCATAGTCTGCATCATAATAACCAGTTAGATCAAAACCAGAATCTCTAGGGTACCAAATGCCAAGTTTTGATGTTCCCTTGAGATATCTGAAAATTCTCTTAATAGCTACTAAGTGAGATTCTCTAGGATCAGCTTGAAATATAGCACAAAGACATGTAGCAAACATTATATCTTGTCTACTAGCTGTTAAGTAAAGAAGTGAGCCAACCATGCCCCTATAACTTGAAATATCCACAGACTTTTCAGTAGTGTTTAATTCAAGCTTAGTTGCAGTGGCCATAGGAGTTTTTGCAGATGTGCAATCCATTAGATCAAACTTCTTTAAAAGATCATAAATGTATTTAGTTTGACTAATGAATATTCCATCACTAACTTGCTTACTTGCAAACCAAGAAAGTAAGTTAGTTCTCCCATCATGCTCATTTCATACTTACTTTGCATCAATTTGGCAAACTTTTTGCAAAGTTTTTCATCTGTAGAGCCAAAAATAATGTCATCTACATAAATTTGAACAAGTATACTAGAGCCATTAACATTTCTAAGGAATAAAGTTTTGTCTACAGTACCTCTAGTGAAGTGATTCTCTAAAAGAAACTTTGACAAAGTGTCATACCAGGCTCTAGGTGCTTACTTCAGTCCGTAAAGTGCTTTTAAAAGATAGTAGACATATTCTGGAAAATTTGGATCTTTAAAACCAGGAGGCTGACTGACATAGACTTCCTCCTCCAAATCTCCATTCAGAAAGGCACTTTTGACACCCATTTGATAGACCTTGAAATTAGCATGGGCTGCATAGGCTAAGAAGATTCTGATGGCTTCAAGTCTTGCAACAAGAGCAAATATTTCATCAAAATCTATTCCTTCTTATTGACAATAGCCCTTAGAAACCAATCTAGCTTTATTCCTGACTACTATGCCATTCTCATCCATCTTGTTTCTGAATACCCATTTGGTGTCTATTGGATTCTTCCCTTTAGGCTTGGGCACCAGCTTCCATACATTATTCCTTTCAAATCGGTTTAGCTCCTCCTGCATAGCTAAAATCCAATCAGGATCCAATAAAGCTTCTTCTACCTTCTTTGGTTCTTCCTTAGAGAGGAAGCTGCTATATAGACATTCTTCCTGAGTTGCTCTCCTTGTTTGAACTCTAGAAGATACATCATGAATGACGAGCTCAAAGGGGTAATCCTTTGTCCATTTCCTTTGTTGAGGTAGATTAGCTTTAGATAAAGAGGCCTCATTGTTGTCTTGATGTGTGATAGAGTTTGGATTATTAGAAACTCCCCCTGAGTTTATGGATCTTTGATTTGAGAAAGGGGAACTTTTTGTAAGTGATCTATTCTGACTTCCAGCTTCTTTTGATGACCCGACGGGTGGTGAATTTTGAGTACCGACGGAAAAAGCTGGTTGTCTCCCGACGGATAAAGCAGATTGTCTCCCGATGGATGAAGCATTTTGTAATTCGACAGATGTTGAATTTTGTGCTTCATTTGTAGTAGATTTTTCTGCATTATCCTTTGAAACTGTTTCTTGATCACTTTCATCATCACTGTCATCACTAACCATCTCCACATTATCAAATTTGAGGCTCTCATGGTAATCTCCATCTTGCAGTCCTTCAATCTTTTTATCATCAAACACAACATGTATTGATTTCACAACAATGTTGATTCTTAGATTATAGACTCTATATGCTATACCAACAGCATATCCAACAAAAATTCCTTCATCTGCTTTAGCATCAAACTTCCCATTCTAATCAGTTGATTTCTTAAGATATAACATTTACAGCCAAAGACATGAAGAAAATTTAGAGTTGGTTTCTTGTTCTTGAACAATTGATAGGGAGTCATGCATTTTGCTTGATTAACCAGAGAAATATTCTGAGTGTAGCATGTAGTATTTACAGCTTCAGCCCAGAAATATGTTGGTAACTTAGACTCTTCAAACATTGTCCTTGTAGCTTCAATAAGTGATCTGTTCTTTCTTTCTACTACTCCATTTTGTTGTGGAGTTCTTGCTGCTGAAAATTGATGCAAAATTCTATTTTCTTCACAAAATACTCTCATGACAGAATTCTTGAACTCAGTTCCATTGTCACTCCTGATTCTTCTAACTTTGAAATCAAGATGATTGTTGACTTGCCTTATGTGATTGATTATGATTTCACTAGCCTCATCTTTAGACTTAAGAAAATATGTCCAAGAGAACTTTGAGAAATCATCTACAATTACTAGGAAAAATCTTTTCCTTGAGATGGACAACACATTGACTGGTCCAAACAAATCCATGTGTAGCAGTTGCAAAGGTTATTCAATTGTTAATTCAAGCTTCTTTCTGAATGATGCTTTAATTTGCTTTCCCTTTTGGCAAACATCACACAGTCCATCCTTAGAAAACTCCACTTGAGGAATGCCTCTAACCAGTTCTTTCTTTACAAGTTCATTCATGGTCTTGAAGTTTAGATGGGATAGCTTCTTGTGCCAAAGCCAACTTTCATCTTGACTTGCTTTACTGAGAAGATAAGTAACAGATTCTGCATTTGATGAGTTGAAGTCAGCTAAGTACACATTTCCTTTTCTCACACCAGTGAGAACCACTATGTTGCTTTTCTTGTTTGTTACAACACAGGCTTCTGAGGTGAAGGTTACTGAATTGCCTTTATCACACAGCTGGTTGATACTCAACAAATTATGCTTGAGACCATCCACTAAAGGAACCTCCTCAATGATGACATTGTCTTTAGAAATCAAGCCATATCCAACAGTATAACCCTTGCCGTCATCTCCAAAAGTAATACTTGGGCCAGCTCTCTCCTTGAACTCTATGAGCAGGGTAGATTTACCAGTCATGTGTCTTGAACAACCACTATCCAAGTACCATAGATTCTTTCTATTTCCCTGCACACATTAAAATCAAATCAAGTTGATTTTGGTACCCAAGTTTCCTTGGGTCCTTCCTTGTTAGCTTTCTTTTTCTGTTTCTTAGGTTTGATCTCATTTGACTTGGGTATATCAGATTCATCCTTAGTCATTGAGTTGGACCTTTAAAGCCATTCATTACAACAGAATTATCATGCACATTTTGATTAACATGAAATGGCATGCTATTAGTAAACATGTTATTCCAGTAGGGCATGCTAAATGGCATTTGAGGCATACTAAATGCAGCATAATAAGGATTAGGTACAAATGGCATATTAGCAAATTGTGCATTCATATTCTGTGTAGACATAACATTCATAGGCATAGAAGGCATGGAATTCATGTTGGGAAAAGGAGGTGGCACATATATGGAAGTAGGCATGGCAGTTTTGCAATTAACAGACAGATGATTTACACTACCACACTTAACACAGATTTTTCTTGGAGCATACTTATCAGGTGTGTAGTTGTTATGTTTGTTAATCCCCACTTTACCATTTCTATTGTTTTTCCTTTTAGCCTCTGTTTTAACCTCAATCTTTTCTAATCTGTCATTCAATTGCTTGATAGACAGATGACCAACATTCACTTTCTTTTCCTTCTTCACTTGACTAGATTCTCCTGTAATGAAGTTTTTGGAAACTGATCCATATTTTTCATTTAACTTGGCAAGTTTGGCTTTACTCACAGGTTTGCTCACAGCCGACGGATAATCCTTTTGATTATCCAATGGATGACTCTCATGATCTGTTGAGTCCACATCTGTTAGCAATCCTTCAACCAAATTAGATTCTAGCTTCTCCTTATTCTTTTTCCAGGCTGTATCATAAAAGGACTCAATACCTTGAACTTTGGTGATTTGAGCATGAACATCTCTAGATGTTTTACATTCCTTAATCACCTCCTGTTCTCGTTCAAGCTGCTTCTTCAAGATCTCTTCTTTCTTCAAGGACTCAGTTAATTCATCCTTAGCAATTTTACACTCAATTCTTAATTTTTCAACTTCAATAAACTGAGATTCTAGCACATTATTCCTCTCACTTAAAACAAATTGTTTGCTTTGATTTTAGTATTTTCCTTAGTAAGAGACTTAAGTGTAACACGCAAGTGATATAATTCTGTAGACATGTCATTTATTGCATCATTATACTCAGCTTTAGATAAATGTGCAAGGTTAGTGATGATTACCTGATTACTTGAAGAACTTGTCTCTGTTTTATCATACTTGGCCATTAGGATTAGATTGACATAACTGACATCCTCATCCTCATCCAGACCATCTGCTGCCCAGTCATTTTCTTGTATAATGAAAGCCCTTTCCTTTTGTTTGAGCATCTCAAAATATTTCTGTTTATAATCCACATGCTCAAACTTTTTCTTGCTGGAATCTGACTTTCTACACTCACTGGCAAAGTACCCTGCCAAGCCATATTTGAAACATTTGAATTTTGATTTATCCCCATGTTTCTAATTGGCTTAGCTGCTCCAAAGTTCTTCTTGAACTTGAGCTTGGCAAATCTTCTGGAAAGAAATGTTAGATATTCATCAATATCCTCCATGTCATCTTGGCTCAAAGAATCTTCATTTTCTGCTACCAGCCCCTTGCCCTTATTTTCACAGACCTTTAAAGTAGGCTCAACAACTTCTATCTTCACTTCTTTCTCTTTCTCTACCTCAACAACTAGTGCAATGGACCCTCCTTTCTTTCTCCCTTTTTCCATTCTTTCATCTTGCTCTATTTTAAGCTCATAAGTCTTTAGAATGCCATACAGTCTCTCTAGTGTAAACTTCTTGTATTCTTGTGAGTTTCACAAGGAGACTATCATTGGTTTCCATTCTTTTGGTAAGGATCTCAGAAATTTGAGATTAGAATCTTTGGTTTGGTAGACTCTTCCATGCAGCTTTAGAGCATTTAGTAGCTTTTGAAATCTACTAAAGATATCAGTGAGAGATTCACTTTCTTCAAAGTGGAAATGCTCATATTACTGAATTAATAGCCGCATCTTGTTTTCTCTAACTTGTTCAGCGCCATCACAGATGATCTGTATTGTATCCCAAACTTCCTTGGCAGTTTTGCAATTGATGATGTTGTCAAACATGTCACCATCAACTCCATTAAACAGAATATTCATGGCCTTCTTATCCTTCCTGACTTGTTCAATATCAGGATCTGACCATTCATGCCTTGGCTTGGGAACTGATGGCTCATTTCCAGTTGCAGCTCTCATTGGTACATGAGGGCCTCTCTCTATGCAATCTACATAGGCCTCATATTAAGAAAGTAAATGAAGATGCATCTTTACCTTCTAGTGATGGTAATTATCTTTATCCAGAAAAGGAATCTTGACTCCAACATCCTTCATGTTCATCTTGCTGTTTGTTGTGATCTTTAAACTCTTTGTTTTTTAAGAGCTTGCTCTGATACCAATTGTTAGTCCCTAACAATGCAACGAGAATTACAGAAGGGGGGTTAAATGGAATTCTTGAACCTTTTTCAGAAATATAAAATGTTCTAACTTAAGATATATATATATATATATATGACAGTGTTTTGATTTGCAAAGTGCGGAATAACAAGTTAAATATGAATCAAAATACAAAGTAATAAAAACACAAGTCTTTAAAACTTTCTAGTGGATTAGAAAGTATCCACCAGAGATATATTATATATATATTGAGAGAACTCTGTGAAGCTTGAATAGCTCACAGCTACTGACAAATGAAAAGAACTAAACTTACAGAGAAATGCTAAGGATACAGCTTAGAAATGTTTCTCTGAGAATTTTCTTGCTGAGTCTTCTTGTTGTTCTAATTGCTACTCTTGGTTTATATATCACCAAGATTACACAGTAATAAGAAAAGATAATAAAACAAAACCTATCAAGTCTAATACTGTGCTACTTCATTACTCTATTCCAGCATCTTTGAATATCTTCATAATAGCATGGAAATGGCAATGCTTCTTTATTCTCAAAAACCCAGTTGAATAGGCTTCCACATTCCTTTTGCATACACTCACCGCATGTGACTGTGTTGTCACTGTCAACAGATGTTTGAATTGATTATCCGTCGGGTACATGATCATCCGTCGGGTTGCCTTGTTGATCATCCGTCGAGTAGCATTGTTGATTATCCGTCGGGTAACTATTTGGCACTTGACTTCATTTCATTTATGCAGAATTACAAGACATCATCTATGTACAATTAATCAACCTATTCTGCATATCTAATTAATTTCAACATGACTTATATGCTACTACAGAATCTAAACAAAGGTGTTTGCAGAAATGTGCTACATGACTTATTGTTACATAAGCTACTCACTCGATGGATAATAAATCATCATCCGTCAGGACTATATTCCTTATCCGTCGAGTGCTACATTTTTCACTATGTTAAATCTACTAAGGTGTTTTGTTAATGAAATCATCAAGTCCACAACATATTCACAACATAAAGGCTGCGGGTGCATTGCTTAACCCGAATGACATGACTAAGAACTCATTATGTTCATATTAGTGCAAAAGGAAGTCCTTGGTATATCTTCAGGTTTGAATTTCAACTGGTGATATCATGTCCTCAAATCTATTTTGGAAAAATGCACAGCACCTTTGAGTTGGTCGAATAGGTCGTCAATCCTAGGGAGAGGGTACTTATTCTTGATGGTCAGCTTGTTCAACTCTCGGTAATCTATGCATAATCTCATACTACCATCTTTTTTCTTTACAAACAGCACTGGTGTACCCCATGGTAACACACTGGTTCTTATCATCTTGTTATCTAACAATTCTTGCAGTTGAGAAGCTAGTTCCTTCATCTGAACTAGAGCCAGCCTATAGGGGGCCTTAGATACTGGTGTCATCCTTGGTGCTAATTCTATAACGAATTCTATGTCTCTGTCGGGTGGAAATCCTTGTAAGTTCTCTGGAAACACATCCTAGCATTCGTTTACTACAGGTATATCCTGTATGTTGGGAACTTTCTTCTTAGTATCCATCACATAAGCCAAGTAGGCCTCGTTACCTTTCTTTAACAGTATCTTAGCCTGAATCATGGTCAGAAATTTCTAGGTCTGTCGTTGACCTTTAAACACAATCTCCTTTCCATTTTGCACTCTTATCCTTACCTTCTTTCGCTCACAATCTATCTGCGCTCCATGACTGGATAACCAGTCCATTCCTAGGATCACATCAAATTCTCCTAACAAAAAATGGGATTAAGTCAATCTCAAAGACTTTCCCTTCTCGTTTCAACTTACATCTAGGGTGTACTTGATTTACACTAGGTTTGCTATTTCTACTTGTAATACATCACGTAAGGGTACAACATTAAGATTTAACTTCTTAGCAAAATTTTGAGATATATTTTACTTGGTCGCTCCAGAATAAAATAAGATATTTGCATGTTTGAAATTTAACAAAAGGGTACCTGCTATCACATCAGTAATTCGGACAGCGTCCTGAACGGTCCTATTGAAAGTCTAGGCAGCTGGGGGCCGGTTGGAAGCGGCTCTGCTCATTCCTGAAGCCGGTGGTCATTTGGTGGGGGAATTCTTCCTAAGTGCCCTATTTTTCCATACTGGAAAATGTCATTCCTGGACGGGGGCAACTTGGGGCAAGTTGTCTAGGTTGTTTGCACTTGAAGTATTTCAGAGGGGCTCTCGCCTGAACACACACTCCGATGTGTTGTTTTCCGCATGTTCGACATTCTGGTATAGAGGCGTGGGGTTGGCTGTGAAATGTCGCCCTAGATGGTCCACCGCCCTGTCCAACTCTCTCACCTGGGGTGTGACGCCCCCAAATTCGGGGTCAGGATTGGGTGTCACTACACAACTTTAAATAATAATAGAAACCTGTATATTAAAATAAATATACAGATAACCCCTCATATTCAGGATTGCTTACAGGTTATAGTATGAAACAAAAATCTAACCTTCTAAAATTTACATTGCCTAGATACAATTTCATTACCTCATTACTAATTTCTTTGTATTGATCACTCTAACAATCTCCAAATTTCTTCAGCTGGAACCTCACCACTTTTGCTGTCTATTAAAAGCTATTCACTTTGCCCTCATTTGATACTGAAAGAAATAACAGTTCACAAAGCAAGAGTGAGCCAAAAATGCCCAGCAAGTATCATAAATGGTTTCCAGGTATCAGATCTGTAATATCCGGGATATATCGTGTAATTATTTTTGATATTATTATGTGTGCCCAGTATCTATTCTGTGAGTTAATTGTTAAGTGTTATCTGTACTTGAATATTCAAAAATAATATTAATTGAGTATTTTAATTTTTATATGTCCAAAATAAAATATAGATAATTGTCATATCTTCCTAATTATTTTTATGTTGATTTATGGATTTATAAGAACCATATGAAATTTCTAAAATCTTTTCCGGGTAATTAAAATCTATTTTATAAAAACGGGAACCAACCGACGTCAACCGTTGTTACGTTTTTAGAACCCGAAACTCTTCTGAGAACTCCTTCCTAACCTAATTGTAATATTCCGAGCATTTTTCATGTTTCGACTTTTTCGATCCGGCTTACGGTTTGTCCTGCGCGGGTCCCGGCGCAACATTTTCGATACAATATTCGTTTCGGTAAATCAATAAAACCCGTATTTTCGATAAACGGGAGCTTTTTATTAAACTATCCCAGTTATCACTTCGTAATACGTGTAACCAGGCGCTGAGACCAAGACCGCAGAACAAATTGTACTAATTTGGATAATTATCCCGAAAACCGATACCGTTTGGATCAGTTTTTACAGATAAACGTACTGTTTTATATCCGGAATGATCCAACGGGATACAAATTTTCCGTAATTATAAATAGCCTTTTACCGTATTTTATTTCGTATCAAAATCATTTGCAGATAGTTAATTATATAATTTTCAGAGAAAAACCCTAATTACATAAACTGTTCTAAGAATCAAACAGCAAAACGAAGGCGTTATCGATCTCTGTTTTTAAAGCTTGAGTAACCAAAACGAAGGATTTGAGGTGTTCTATCAGATTCTGAGCTTTATTTCACTGCAGAAATCAATGGTATTTTTCTAAAAATTTATTTATTTTATTAAAAATATGAATTTTTGTTCGGATGATTGTTTGTATGATTTGATGATTGCATGTTGTAGAGCTTGTTTTCCTGATGATTTTCATATGTCATACGTCTGATTTGCAGTTCAATAACATGTTCAAATTTGAGTTTAATTTTCGAATTTCAAAATTAGGGTTTATAACCCGTATGAATGTTCTTAATTGAAATTTGGGGGTTTCTTATTCTGTGATAGATTGATGTTGTGTTATAGTGGGTTGTGTTCTCTGTGAAATTTGAAATCTAGTCGTATAAGTTTCATGAACCAACGAGGTCTGTAGAGAAGGGAGTTGTGTTTTGAAGTTTTCCGATGTTCGCCGGAAACTGGAAAACTTCACGGCCAAATTTCGGCCAACTCAGGGATTGTTAGGATGAATTGATTGCATGGTTGTGTTCCTGATGTTGTGTAGATGTGATCTGGAGCTTGTGGTAAGGTGAGGAGGTCGGAATCGTGTTCTCCGGCGAACCCGACTATTTTCCGGCGGCGGGGTGTAAAATTACAGTTTAGTACCCCAATTTTTGAAAACGATGCAGTTTGGTCCCTATAGTTTCCAGACTTTGCAAAATTTGGATTTCTGTTTTAAAAATGTTTAAAAATCATATTTCCTATTTATTTTTATTATAAAAATTCGTTTTTAATTTCTAAAAATTCTAAAAATTATTATTTTAATTCCGAAAATTATTTTTAATTCACAAATAAATCTGAATTAATTAGTTAATTAATTTCAGTTAATTTTTAATTGATTAATTAGTTAATTAATTCGAAAATTAATTGATTAATTGATTTAATTAATTATTAATTGATTTTAATTAGTTATTTAATTAGATTTAATTATTTAAAAATGATTTAAAAATTCCGAAAAATAGTTTCGAGCTTTAAAATATTATTCTAAATTATTTCCAAGGCTCTATAATTATTCTAAAATTATTTCGGAGCCAGAATAGGCCAACCGAACCCTGTTTATTAACCCAAAATTGATCCAACGACCCGTTTTAATTCCGAAAAATGTTTTAAAAATCATTTTAAATACCCGAAAGCATATTTATGACCCGAGACTTCTTTATAGATGATATGTCATTGATTACGTGATGTATTATGTGTTATACGTGACCTGTTGTTTGACTATCGGTCTATATATTCGGTGTTTACTTGGTTATTGCATAGATTTCAATCCGTTAATCGGATTTGGGTAAAATGAAGGGTAGATAGAAGTATGTGTTGAATAGAATCCTGTGAGTTGATGATTGATAGATGCTTATGATATGTGAGCAGAAGAGGCAAGGCGTAGGAAAGGGAAACATGTAGTTGAGGAGTAAGACGATTGTGATTGAAAGCAAGTGCAGGATAGTAAGCTAATATCAGGCAAGTGTTCTGAACTTTCTCGAAATATTGTAATTCTTGATAGTCTTGTTGACATTGCAAGTGCTTTGAAGCACGGAAACCTAAATCCTGATTTCAGTTATTGTTCTTGAGCTATGAACCATATTCTTTCTAAGTCATTGATTATTGTATACCCAAACACGAACCACAAATCTACGATACTACTCCACAAATACATACAAACTAAATACCAGACACTGAACTGAAGTATTATATACTCAATCTATGATATCTTATGCTTTGAAAGACCAAATCCTTGAAACCCTGAAACGTTGTTTCCTTTGTTATCCAATTCTTTCATTACCCAGCATTCAAGCTTTGAAAGTACCTTGTTGATCCTTACAAGGATTGAAACCCTTTCATTGTTAAACATTTATTGTTGTTAATGATTTCGGTTATTGTTTATTATTGCATATTTTATTATTATTAGAATTGTATTGTTTTTATAAAATTGTGGACCAGATTCGTGGTCAGACCATATAATGGTCAAGTTAGGCCAATGTGTGCCTTGGATCCAGTAGTTAGAGCAATGCTGTGTGCCTTGCTCGGGGTTAGTGTGTGACTGATCAGCAGCCTAACCTTGGTTTTAAATTAAAAGTATAATATCCAATTCTAAATCATAATCCATTGTTCACTTGATATCATAACCATATTCACCTGATGATCATTATTCTCAGTTTTGTCATTGTGGCTTGCTGAGCTAGTTAGCTTATTTGTGCGATGTTGTTTATATTCTTTCCAGTTAAAAAGGAACCAGTTGGTAAAGAGGATCCCCAGTCCAGCGCGAGAGCTAGGGTTTCAGGTTGAGAAAGCTGAGCTAGTAGGCTTCTTTTAGAATAATTTAAGTTTGTAAAAGTTTATAATAATGTTTAATACTCAGTTTGAATTTGAAATAGTTGGGATTTGAACAGTTTGTAATATATTAGTGTGTTTGGCTTGTGTGCATACTTTAACCTGTTGCGGTCCGTGGTGGTTGGTAAGTAGGGTCATTGCATATATTATTATTATCTTTATTATGGTTATAAGCAGGTTATAATTAAGGTGTGTGTGTGGACCCCAAACTTCTGACCCGGGTTTGGAGGGCGCCACAGGTTTGGTATCAGAGCTACAGGTTATAAGTCACTGACACAAGCCTAGGTTAACGGGAATGGGTAGAGGGTTAGGATTAGAAGTAAGGCATAGGATGATAGAACGTTGAGAGGTTGAGTGTTTCGGTATATCAGGTATTAGTGTAAATTGCGTTATGGTACGAGATTCTTATATTACGATATGATTTCAGATAGCAGAGATGGCCGACTCTTTTATTCCCGTATCAGCTGATCACTCAGAGCCTTCAGTTGGAGCACCAGCATCGGATCCACATCCTATTATTCCACCAGCATTGGCTATTCTACCTCCACCGGTGTTGCAGCCCGTACCATTGCAGGCTATTCCACCTCCAGGCATGAGGCCACCTGTCAGAGGACCCCCACCAGCTGATTCAGATTCCACTGGGCATTCAGTAGCGAGTGCCCCATTCCAGTCTACATTGCCCCCAGTTCCTTATTACCGGTATGAGGCTCTTCTATTGGAGCGTGATTCCTTGTTGGCTCAGATTAGAGAGTTACAGCATATCGTCAGGACTACAGATGTTAATCGTGGTGTGAGGGAGCTTCGAGAGGAGATTCATGTGACATGGAGGGTTCTTGAGGCTAGGTTACATGGAGCTACACTACCTGGCAGAGGCCCTGATGCACTGCTGGGCTGGGCTACTGAGGTGATGGAGGACTTTGAGAGGCTGGCAGGACCAGAGTTTCCTTGGAGCTGAGTTAGAGATTTTGAGATAAAGATGCTGAGTAGTGTTGTTATGATTATGTAGTATGGACAGTAGTGTGAAGTGTGTATTAGAAGACTTTTGAGTTGTATTTATAGACTAGCGATGCTGACTAGTGAGTAGGTTGTTGTACCCTTTTTGCTTTTACTTTCGAAGCGTCTTTACGCTTGTACTACCCTAAAACTTTTGATCTATATATATCAGTACCTTTTTCCTTTCCAACAATGTCATTTACTTTATCGCACCTGTTTTACTTTACCTTATTTATTGCACCAGTATACCCTGTGATACCATGTGCCCTGTTTCCATAACTGTTTATATTCTGTAAAGAAGTATGTAATTTATTTAGTCACAACTGTTTTCAAAAAGAAATATTTCTGTTTTGCAAAACTATTCTTTTATGTAAAAGATTGATTCAAAAGCTAAATAAGTTGATTGATTCTTTACAGAGAATGCCTCCTAGAAGAAATACCCGCACCAACACCCAGAATGAAGAAACCAACAACAATAATAACCAAGATGGTACAACCCAGAATGTGAACCCAGGACCCATGGACCTAGCAATAGCCCAGATTCTTCAAATCTTGGCCCAACAAATAGTTCACCTGGCACAACAATAACAAAGACAGACCAATCCCCAGGTAACTTTCAAAACTTTTCAGGCAATAAACCCACCAGAATTCAAGGGTTCCTTAGAGCCAATTGAAGCAAATGTTTGGTTAAAGGAAATAGAAAAGGCATTTGCCTTAGTGAAAGTGAAAGAGGAACAAAAGGTTGAGTTTGCAAGTTACTATCTGAAGAATGAGGCCACCTATTGGTGGGAAATGGTGAAGACATTGGAAGGCACATATGTTATTAGTTGGGAAAGGTTTAAGGAATTGTTTTTAGAAAAGTATTTTCCTCAGTTTGTTCAGGATCAAATGGAGCTGAAGTTTTTAGAGTTAAAGCAAGGGAATATGTCGGTAACAGATTATGAGGGGAAGTTTGAGGAATTGTCAAGGTATGTGCCGTCATATGTTGATACTGATAGAAAGAAAGCTAAGAGATTCCAGCAAGGCTTGAAGCCATGGATTAGGGGGAAGGTAGCTATTTTTGAATTGGATACCTATGTCGGGGTTGTACAGAAAGCTATGATCGCAGAGACAGAGAGTGAGATGTTCCAGAAAGAAAAGGAAAGCAAGAAAAGAAAAGTTGAGGGAAGTGAGGGTCAGTCACAAACAGGGAAGTTTCCAAATTTTAAGAAGGGCAAGTTTCAGCCAGGGAGAAATTTTAATTTCAGGAGACAAAATGCAGGAGACGGAGGCCAGGGCAATCGTCCTGCTAATGTGAATCCGCCGAATCAGTTGAGATTAACTTTTCCAGATTGTCAAGTATGTGGAAAGAAGCATGGAGGAGTTTGTAACAAGTTGAATGTGGTATGTTTTAAATGCAACCAGAAAGGGCACTACTCGAGGGAGTGCCGAAATCAGCCAGCAAGAGAGCTAGTAAATAAGGATCAACCTATCTGGAATCCAGCAGTGAAAGTTCCAGTCATTGGATTTACATGCTTTAAATGTGGGAAGCCAGGACATATGGCCAGGGATTGCAAGACATCAGCCCCAGTTAGTAATGCATTGAGAATTATGGGATCTACCCCAGCAGTAAATGAGACTCCAAGGGCTAGAGTTTTCGACATGTCAGTGAAGGATGCTATCCAGGATACGGATGTCGTGGCAGGTACGCTTAATGTGAATTCTTTATGTGCCAAAGTGTTAATAGACTCGGGAGCAACTCGATCGTTTATTTCACAAGATTTTGTTAGTAAATTAAACTGTCCAGTTGAGTGCTTAAATGAAATAATGACTGTGGAATTAGCAAATCAAGAATGTGTAACTATGAACCAAGTTTGTGGAAATTGTGAGATTGAGATTTTTGGTAGTAAGTTTTGTGTAGATTTGATACCATTTAAGTTAGGAGAATTTGATGTGATATTAGGGATGGATTGGTTATCTAAGCATGATGCTCAGATAGATTGTCGAAATAAGAAAGTAATGGTGAAAACGCCAGACGAAAGAATAGTAACGTTCAAAGGTCAGAAATAAGTAAAGAAGTTCTTAACGATGATTCAAGCCTAGAAGTTACTACGGCAAGGATGCGAGCATTTCGTAGCATACGTGATTGACAAAAGTCAGGAGCCAGCAAAACTTGAAGATATCCCAGTAGTGAATGAATTTCCAGATGTATTTCCCGACGAATTGCCAGGACTTCCTCCAGATAGAGAAATTGAATTTGCGATCGACTTAACACCTGGAACAGAACCAGTATCCAAAGCCCCGTACAGAATGGCGCCTGTTGAGATGAAAGAGCTAGCAAAGCAATTGCAGGAATTGTTAGAGAAAGGAGTAATCAGACCCAGCGTATCCCCGTGGGGAGCCCCGGTAGTATTTGTCAAGAAGAAAGATGGAAGCATGAGACTGTGCATCGACTATAGGGAGCTCAATAAGTTGACAATCAAGAATAAGTATCCGTTACCCAGAATTGATGATTTGTTTGACCAATTGAAGGGAACCAAGTATTTCTCCAAGATCGATTTAAGATCGTGATATCATCAACTGAAGATCAAACCAGAAGATATACCAAAGACAGCTTTCAGAACAAGGTATGGACATTACGAGTTTTTAGTGATGTCTTTTGGATTGACCAACGCCCCAGCAGCGTTTATGGACCTGATGAACAGAATTTTCAAAGAATATTTGGACAAGTTCGTTATAGTATTTATAGACGATATTTTGATCTATTCAAAGACGGAGGAGGATCATGCAGAACATTTAAGGACAACTTTGGAGATTTTAAGGAAAAAGAAGTTATATGCTAAATTGTCGAAGTGTGAGTTTTGGCTACAAGAAGTTCAGTTCTTAGGACACATAGTCAGTAACGAAGGGATCAAAGTGGACCCGACAAAGATCGAAGCAATTATGAATTGGGAGAGACCGAGAACACCCACTGAGGTAAGAAGTTTCTTGGGATTGGCAGGATATTATCGACGATTCGTTCAGAATTTCTCAAGGATTGCCACACCATTAACAAAGCTTACACGAAAGAATGAAAAGTTTATATGGAATGACAAGTGCGAAGAAAGTTTTCAGGAATTGAAGCGGAGATTAATCACAACACCTGTGTTGTCACTTCCAGACGATCAAGGGAATTTCGTAATTTATAGAGATGCTTCTTACAAAGGATTAGGATGTGTTCTTATGCAGCACGACAAGGTGATTGCGTATGCGTCAAGGCAATTGAAACCACACGAACAAAAGTATCCTACTCATGACTTGGAGATAGCAGCTATAGTTTTTGCTTTGAAGATTTGGAGACATTATTTGTATGGAGAAAAGTGTGAGATTTTCACGGATCACAAAAGTTTGAAATATATATTTACCCAGAAGGAACTTAATATGAGGCAAAGGAGATGGTTAGAATTGATCAAGGATTATGATTGCTCGATTAATTATCATCCCGGTAAGGCGAACGTGGTGGCAGACGCATTAAGTCGGAAGGAAAAGTTAAATGAGTTATCAGTACCTGAAGATATATATAAGGAATTTCAGAAATTGGAATTGGAAATTAGAGTTTGCAAACCTGAGGAAGCGAAAGTGTATAGTATGACTTTCCAGCCAGAGTTGTTGGAGAAAATAAAGAAATGTCAGAAAGATGTAATGGATCAAGATATAAATCGTTTGGTAGGTGAAGAATTATGCACGCAGAAGGATGATCAAGGCATTTTGAGATTTTCATTTAGAATCTGGATTCCACCAGTGACGGAGTTAAAGAATGAAATTTTACAAGAAGCACATAGTTCAAGATATTCCATCCATCCAGGGAGTACCAAAATGTACAGAGATTTAAAGAAAAATTATTGGTGGCCAGATATGAAGAGGGAAATTGTGGAATGGGTTAGCAAATGTTATACCTGTCAGAGAGTTAAAGCAGAGCATCAAAGACCAAGAGGATTGCTACAGCCATTGGAGATTCCAGAGTGGAAGTGGGAACATATTACCATGGATTTCATAGTTGGATTACCAAGGACAAGGGTTAATCATGATGCCATTTGGGTTATAGTGGATAGACTTACCAAGTCAGCTCATTTTCTGCCTATAAATGAAAGATTTTCGCTCGACAAGTTGGTCCATATGTACCTAAAAGAAATTGTAGTTCGTCATGGAGTTCCAGTGTCTATCGTATCTGATCGAGATCCAAGGTTTAATTCAAGATTCTGGAAGAGTTTTCAAGAATGTTTGGGAACAAGACTGAATATGAGTACAACTTATCACCCCCAAACGGATGGCCAAAGTGAAAGAACGATCCAGACAATCGAGGATATGTTACGTGTTTGTGCTATTGATTTCAAAGGAAGTTGGGATGAATATTTACCTCTGGTAGAGTTTGCTTACAACAACAGTTATCATACCAGCATTGGAATGCCACCCTATGAAGCCCTTTATGGACGCAAATGTAGATCTCCCATATATTGGGACGAAGTAGGAGAACGCAAGATACTTGGACCTGAACTGGTACAGCAGACAAAGGAAGTTGTTGAACTTATCCAGAAAAGATTAATAGCCGCTCAAAATTGTCAGAGGAAATATGCAGACCAATCAAGGAAAGACATGGAATTTGAAGAAGGAAGCTTGGTATTACTGAAAGTATCACCATGGAAAGGACTAACGAGGTTTGGAAAGAAAGGGAAGCTAAGCCCAACATATGTCGGACCTTTTGAGATCCTAAAGCGCGTTGGCAAAGTAGCTTACGAATTGGCGTTACCTCCGCACATGGAGCACATTCACAATGTTTTTCATGTATCGATGCTCAAGAAATATAATCCAGACTCCAGGCATGTAATAGAATATGAGCCAATAGAGCTTCAGGCAGATTTATCATATGTAGAGAGTCTGATAGAGATTCTAGAGGCAAGAGAGAAAGTATTGAGAAATAAAGTGGTAAAGTTAGTAAGAGTATTGTGGAGAAACCCAAAGGTTGAAGAGTCAACCTGGGACTTAGAAAATGATATGAGAGAAAAATACTCTCATTTGTTTTCTTAGGAGATTCTGAGGACAGAATCCTTTTAAGAGGGGAAGGATGTAATATCCGGGATATATCGTGTAATTATTTTTGATATTATTATGTGCGCCCAGTATCTATTTTGTGAGTTAATTGTTAAGTGTTATCTGTACTTGAATATTCAAAAATAATATTAATTGAGTATTTTAATTTTTATATGTCCAAAATAAAATATAGATAATTGTCATATCTTCCTAATTATTTTTATGTTGATTTATGGATTTATAAGAATCATATGAAATTTCTAAAATCTATTTCCGGGTAATTAAAATCTATTTTATAAAAACGGGAACCAACCGACGTCAACCGTTGTTACGTTTTTGGAACCCGAAACTCTTCCGAGAACTCCTTCCTAACCGAATTGTAATATTCCGAGCATTTTTCATGTTTCGACTTTTTCGATCCGGCTTACGGTTTGTCCTGCACGGGTCCCGGCGCAACATTTTCGATACAATATTCGTTTCGGTAAATCAATAAAACCCGTATTTTCGATAAACGGGAGCTTTTTATTAAACTATCCCAATTATCACTTCGTAATACGTGTAACCAGGTACTGAGACCAAGACCGCAGTACAAATTGTACTAATTTGGATAATTATCCCGAAAATCGATACCGTTTGGATCAGTTTTTACAGATAAACGTACTGTTTTATATCCGAAATGATCCAACGGGATACAAATTTTCCGTAATTATAAATAGCCTTTTACCGTATTTTATTTCGTATCAAAATCATTTGCAGATAGTTAATTATATAATTTTCAGAGAAAAACCCTAATTACATAAACTGTTCTAAGAATCAAACAGCAAAACGAAGGCGTTACCGATCTCTGTTTTTAAAGCTTGAGTAACCAAAACGAAGGATTTGAGGTGTTCTATCAGATTCTGAGCTTTATTTAACTGCAGAAATCAAGCGTATTTTTCTAAAAATTTATTTATTTTCGAATTTATTTTATTAAAAATATGAATTTTTGTTCGGATGATTGTTTGTATGATTTGATGATTGCATGTTGTAGAGCTTGTTTTCCTGATGATTTTCATATGTCATACATCTGATTTGGAGTGCAATAACATGTTCAAATTTGAGTTTAATTTTCGAATTTCAAAATTAGGGTTTATAACCCGTATGAATGTTCTTAATTGAAATTTGGGGGTTTCTTATTCTGTGATAGATTGATGTTGTGTTATAGTGGGTTGTGTTCTCTATGAAATTTGCAATCTAGTCGTATAAGTTTCATGAACCAACGAGGTCTGTAGAGAAGGGAGTTGTGTTTTGAAGTTTTCCGATGTTCGCCTGAAACTGGAAAACTTCACGACCAAATTCCGGCCAACTCAGGGATTGTTAGGATGAATTGATTGCATGGTTGTGTTCCTGATATTATGTAGATGTGATCTGGAGCTTGTGGTAAGGTGAGGAGGTCAGAATCGTGTTCTCCGGCGAACCCGACTATTTTCCGGCGGCGGGGTGTAAAATTACAGTTTAGTACCCCAAATTTTGAAAACGATGCAGTTTGGTCCCTGTAGTTTCCAGACTTTGCAAAAATTGGATTTCTGTTTTAAAAATGTTTAAAAATCATATTTCCTATTTATTTTTATTATAAAAATTCGTTTTTAATTTCTGAAAATTCTAAAAATTATTATTTTAATTCCGAAAATTATTTTTAATTCACGAATAAATCTGAATTAATTAGTTAATTAATTTCAGTTAATCTTTAATTGATTAATTAGTCAATTAATTCAAAAATTAATTGATTAATTGATTTAATTAATTATTAATTGATTTTAATTAGTTATTTAATTAGATTTAATTATTTAAAAATGATTTAAAAATTCCGAAAAATAGTTTCGAGCTTTAAAATATTATTCTAAATTATTTCCAAGGCTCGATAATTATTCTAAAATTATTTCGGAGCCAGAATGGGCCAACCGAACCCTGTTTATTAACCCGAAATTGATCCAACGACCCGTTTTAATTCCGAAAAATGTTTTAAAAATCATTTTAAATACCCGAAAGCATATTTATGACCCGAGACTTCTTTATAGATGATATGTCATTGATTACATGATGTATTATGTGTTATACGTGACCTGTTGTTTGACTATCGGTCTATATATTCGGTGTTTACTTGGTTATTGCATAGATTTCAATCCGTTAATCGGATTTGGGTAAAACGAAGGGTAGATAGAAGTATGTGTTGAATAGAATCCTGTGAGTTGATGATTGATAGATGCTTATGATATGTGAGCAGAAGAGGCAAGGCGTAGGAAAGGGAAACAGGTAGTTGAGGAGTAAGACGATTGTGATTGAAAGCAAGTGCAAGATAGTAAGCTAATATCAGGCAAGTGTTCTGAACTTTCTCAAAATATTGTAATTCTTGATAGTCTTGTTGACATTGCAAGTGCTTTGAAGCACGGAAACCTAAATCCTGATTTCAGTTATTGTTCTTGAGCTATGAACCATATTCTTTCTAAGCCATTGATTATTGTATACCCAAACACGAACCACAAATCTACGATACTACTCCACAAATACATACAAACTAAATACCAGACACTGAACTGAAGTATTATATACTCAATCCATGATATCTTATGCTTTGAAAGACCAAATCCTTGAAACCCTGAAATGTTGTTTCCTTTGTTATCCAATTCTTTCATTACCCAGCATTCAAGCTTTGAAAGTACCTTGTTGATCCTTACAAGGATTGAAACCCTTTCATTGTTAAACATTTATTGTTGTTAATGATTTCGGTTATTGTTTATTATTGCATATTCTGTTATTATGTTAGAATTGGATTGTTTTTATAAAATTGTGGACCAGATTCGTGGTCAGACCATATAATGGTCAAGTTAGGCTAATGTGTGCCTTGGATCCAGTAGTTAGAGCAATGCTGTGTGCCTTGCTCGGGGTTAGTGCGTGACTGATCAGCAGCCTAACCTTGGTTTTAAATTAAAAGTATAATATCCAATTCTAAATCATAATCCATTGTTCACTTGATATCATAACCATATTCACCTGATGATCATTATTCTCAGTTTTGTCATTGTGGCTTGCTGAGCTAGTTAGCTCATTTGTGCGATGTTGTTTATATTCTTTCCAGTTAAAAAGGAACCAGTTGGTAAAGAGGATCCCCAGTCCAGTGCGAGAGCTAGGGGTTCAGGTTGAGAAAGCTGAGCTAGTAGGTTTCTTCTGGAATAATTTAAGTTTGTAAAAGTTTGTAATAATGTTTAATACTCAGTTTGAATTTGAAATAGTTGGGATTTGAACAGTTTGTAATATATTAGTGTATTTGGCTTGTGTGCATACTTTAACCAGTTGCGGTCCGTGGTGGTTGGAAAGTAGGGTCATTGCATATATTATTATTATCTTTATTATTGTTATAAGCAGTTTATAATTAAGGTGTGTGCGTGGACCCCAAACTTCTGACCCGGGTTTGGAGGGCGCCACAAGATCAGAAAACTCCTGGAAACGATTGTTGAACGATTTTAAAAATGTCTTTACAGATTTAAATAGTTGGGCGAACCAAACATCGGCCCTCATTGGCCTTTAATCATAAGTCACATTTTTCTATAAAGAACAGTGATCGTTTCAATTTTTCATTCTTTTGAATCAAATCTCTGTTTGAATTTGTAATTATGAACTATTCGGGAAGGAATGCCGTTAATGGTGATCAATAATAAATTAGACTGGACACTAGAAACCAACATATGCACTATTACCTACTGATCAGTCAGGAGATAGTGCGGATCTATACCCAACTGCATAGACCCAACCAACATATGGGGCACCCAGGCAACTATGGCCTAAAGGGGTCCGGTCCATCCCTGGCCCATAGGATCCAGCTCATCACTGGTCCTCATAATAACCGTCCAGCCCGTAGAGTATTTTGATATCAAATCATTTTGATTTCAAAACAGCCCAAATCAGGGTTCGCAAATAATCCGAACGAATGGGTATTTGCTCAAAAGAGCAATCGAATTATAGGAACAAGATCAAAAAGGGCACTTGCATAAATAAGAGTAATTGCAGCGAAATATAAAAACATTTAACTAATCTGAACTTAGAATAGGAGCGAATAAATATTTGCAGTATTTAAGGAGAAAGGTTAGGAATACTTGCCTCAATTGAGAATCCCTCTGATCTTTAACTATCTGCCATATTACTCAGTTCTGATATATCTGTATTCCCATTGACATGCCACTTGTTCTTTCTTAACAACCGCTATTTCAAGTTTATCTCTCTATTCTGAATCCACTCGTCTCATTACTATACATACTCAGGCTTTACTTTAACAATCTTTGTCTGGCTTTGAACGTCTCGCATTATGTGCATCTATCACAAATAATATTATTCAATGAACTGACAATATATAATTGTCTAGTCTATACATGTATTCCTATCGTCTACCCGCCCGATAATAACAGATAAATATCACATCTCAATTAGATAATGTTTAAAAGACACGCTAACTCATTATCCACATAACACGTACACATAGGGCATGCAATCATATATCATCTAATCACATAATTCATGTAGCACATAAGTTGAATTGACAAAAGATAGGTCTTAATACGTTTAGAATTGAAATCGGGTCAAAAAAGAATATTTTATCGATCAATAATCGACTCAGGATGATTCATAATTCAAACGATCTTTTGATACAAAAGAAATTAGGTCTCAAAAGTATTTTCAATGAAAGCAAAATATTTTTCTGAGTCTAGAGGTGTTCGTTTTACATTAAACGGACGAACGGTTGATTTATTATGAAGTTTTGAACATTTTTCAGAATTAAAACAGTCTCCGAATCATTTAATAATTAAATAATAGGGTTCGAACACCCGAATTTGGCTTTAGAATAATTTTATAATAATTATCGATCCTTGAAAATATTTTACAATAATATTCTAAAGCTCAAAACTATATTTTGGAATTTTTAAATCAAAATACATAATTAAATTAAATTAAATAATTAATTAAAATTAATTAATAACTAATTAAATGAATTAATCAGTTAATAATTAAATTAATTGACAAATTAAATAATTAATTATCAACTAAAATTAATTAATTATCAAATTTAGATTTATTCTAGAATTAAAATAATTTTCAAGATAATTGAATAATGAATTTTTGAAATTTCTAAATATTAAAAATCAATTTCTAAAAATAAAGTAAACATAAATCTAATTTTTAAAACTTTTTAAAACAGAAATACATATTTTGAAAGGTTTGGAAATACAAATCCGGAATTTGAAAAGGGAGTAAAACTTCAGGTACTAGACTACATGTTTGCCGTCTTCTCCGAGGAAGACGCCAGCGATGAGCAGCGACGCAGCGGCGACACCGCCGGCCGGACGTTTTCGCTCGTTTTCCTACCAAAACCTGTAGATTTCAACCTCTAGATACCATAAGCAGTTTCGTTTAATTAGTTTTTACAGATCGTCAATAACCACGCGGAAAAATCCGGTTAAATATCGCCGCCGCCGTCGAGTTTAAAAACTCCGGTGACGCGATTCCGACTTCGCTACTTTGATACAAATACTGAAATCGAATCCTCATAGCACAACAAACATCATGGTGTAATCGGTTTTTATTCAGGTGGATCCAAACTAAATCGCCCAAAATATAATCAAGAACATTCAAGAACCCTAATTTTTAATTTTTGGAAAAATCAAACTTTAATTTCTATATGTTATTGAACTCGGTTTTTGACATATAATATATCAAATTGACCAGAAAAATATTATCTACAAGATGGAATCATCAAATCATATCAACAACATCAAGAAATTTTTTTCATAATTTAATCCATAATAAATTCGAAATAAAATATTTAACTTAGAAAAATACCTTGATTTCTGGGAAAAAACAAATGGTTGATTCAGAAAGAAGATTTCAAGAGCTTCATTTTGATATATTACACGCCTGAATCGGAGTTCGATAACGCCTTCGTTCGTGCGTTTGATTTTCAAGAACGTATCGCTTTGAGGGTTTTTTTTCTCTGTAATTACTATATTTTTACTAGTTATAAATGAATAAACGAATAAAATGAAATAAGAAATATGCTATTTATATTTACGGAATATTGGTTGATTCTGGATCATTTTGATCGTTAAATTAGTTGCTTAGCCGCTAAGTAACTACAAAATGATCCAAAAATAGATTACTTAGCCGCTAAGTAACTATAAAAATGATACATTTTAATACCAGAATTGGATAATTATCAAAACCGAGCTTTTCATAAAACACCATATACGAAAATAATGTAAAAATATCTCGTCTCTCGAGAATACGGGTTTTGTTGATTTATCGAAATGGTTATCGTATCGAAAATTTTGCGTCGGGCCGCGCACTAGTCAAACTGTAATCCAGATCGAAAAAGTCAAAACACGGAAAATGTCTGGAATTACCAGATTAGGTTAGGAAGGAGTTTTCGGAAGAGTTTCGGGTTGTAAAAACGGTTGAAGTCAGACGATTTCTGGCTTTATAAAATAATTTTATAATTATTCAGAAAATAATTAATAAATTTATAAATCATTATAAAATCATATAACACTCCATAAATTACCAGAAAAATACCTTAATTATCTATATTTTGTTCTGGACATATTAAAATTAACATACTCATATTTTATTATATACAAACATCCAAATATTATTATCAATCATCAGATAATTCACCAAAAATTCACCAAAAATTCATCATATAATATTCACATAATAATCATATACTGATACAAATAATTACACGATATTTCTCGAATGTTACATCCTTCCCCCCTTAAAAGAATTATGTCCTCAGAATCACGCTAAGGAATAATACTGATATTTCTTAAGTATATAACTTTCATTTTCTCAGGTTAATCTCTCAACCTTATATTATATTTTTTTTCATAACTTTAACGTATAATATCAATCTTCTCTTAATAGCCTCTTGCTAACATCATATTCTATTTGTTGCTTGTATAACTCAATTCAAATCTCCATCTTCTATATATAATAGAGCTTACTTACTCTTTCTGGGTATATACATATAAACGCCCTATAATTCGCTATACGGGTAGCGGTGAAGCCAACTCACTTCTATTTATCCGACCTATTTTACTATCTAGGAGGGACCAGCATAACACCTCATAATTCTCCTTTCTTTTTAATTCTAGTAACTCGTGCTTATGTGCGTTTCCAATTGTTACTTGGTGTTGATCTCGTCCTCATATGTTTCTTCGTTCAAGTGACCTAATTTGTAATCTCATCCCATCACATTCGAGGCTCTTTAACCGTTCCTATAATCTTCTTCTTCATTTGTAAATGATGCACTGAGACCAGGGCGTATTTACTTTCTGTCGTTGACTATGATATTTTTTAAGTATCTTTCCTATAATTCCTTGGGTCTCATCACTTTAATCACAACTCAACGGTCTCTTACCAACATTAAATCTATCGGTTATTCACGTAACCTGAATCACTCTTCATTTTATACATAGGGAGCTAGATTACCCTTCTTAGTTATATTTGAACATCTTATGAACTCGTCATGCCTGTAACAACAAGGCCAACTCATTCGCAACCGTTCTATCTATCTTATTGTCTTGATGGACTAACTTAATTTATACTAATATGATTTTCTTTCTAATTTTAATAATTTGTGTTTATGCACCTTTCATTTCCTGATTGTTCTAATTTACTTCTCGCATCTCCTTCTATTTGGTTAGTCTGGCCTATAATCGTTTTTAATCGTATTCGAGAACCTTTAGCTGGTCTCTTGTACTTTCCATCTGTATGTGCCCGATATACTGAGCTCATGGCGTCTGATGCTTCGAACTATTCTAAATCTATTCAAAACTAAAAATTAAAAGAAAATCTCGACATTTGCATTTAACTCATCACTTCGTAGTATTTTTCAATTTCTTTTCAATTACTAACAAGTATATTCATCGAACAAAATCTTTTACTATCTGAAAGGAAATATTAATTTGGAATAGAATGAACCATAATTTTATTCAAAACCGAACTCTTGGTACTAATACAAATTTTGTTGTCATATCAAATTAGATATCAATATGAACTTTGATACTCACAACATTTCATACTGAAGTCAACATCAATCATCTATATTAATACCACCTTTGATATCTAACAACAAAGTAAGTATCAGTATAATCCAAAAGTTGGATCAAAACCTGTTCTCAATTCCTAACTTTTACAATTCCTTTATCCACTCTCCAGAAATCTTAGTGATGCTCACTCTTTCTTTTCTACTCAAGACATCTGTCTCTGAATGGATCCTGCTTGGTTGGTAATTAACCATACTTCTGTAGCTCATAAGTAATTATAGCCAGAGTTCATACTTTTGTAGCTTAGAACGTAGTTGCTAATCTTTTACCCTTCGCATGCATATCTCCAGGTGTTCAACTTGGTCTTCCTTAATTCTTGAATGAGCGAGGATGTTATTAAAAAAATACAATCACACTATCCAATTACTCCTTATACACTATATTCATTTAATCTTCAAACTTGCAATTTCTGATAATTGATGCGTGACTTCATACCTCCCTTCTCTTTTTTTCCATGATCACTTTTGTGTATAGCGCGAAGTACCCCTTTATTTCATTATTCTTGCATTCCACATAATTGAAATTTTCCTTTACTCAATATCTCATTTCTGCTGGGTTATACGATACAGGGCTTTTATCACCAGCTCGACTCGTACAGTAACTGATGAAAATTCTTACCTCATTTCCCGAGGTAACCTTGGTAAATCATTCGTTAGAACCTTCGGGGCTTTGCTTTAATTCTAAAAAAATCGAATATGAGATTCATTGTAACGTTCTTCTTTAACGATTCGCCATTATACCTTGGTTTAATCTCTCCTGTTTACACGCATGCTTTGGAATGAAATTTCTATCTTCAATTATCGGTGCTTCACTTCATTCTCCTATCAGTTCTGACACAGCTGATGATCACCACTTGCTTATATCCTGAACTATTTTATAGAATTTCTTTATCACCCTTTTTGTTCCACTTCTTTTCTTATTTAGTTCCTCATTCTCATTACTCGTTAACTCTTTTAACATAAGGAATGCCTTTTTCTTGATAATATTAATATGTGCATTATTAGCTAAGCCATCTCTGAAGTTAATAAAAGGCTTCTATTTATAATATTTAAGTTCTTACTGACAGAATTTTCAAAATTCATCATTAGTTATTTTCTTAGCTTCACTTAAATTATAATTGATCGCATATTTGGCTTCTTCCAATTGATCAACATTTCTTCTTCCCGAGTTCACATGCGTATTTCGTTAGTCTTCGTCTTACATCGGATACTTGGACTTGCGAGCTTTCGAAAACTTTTATTCGATCGCCATTCGATAGGGGTATATTTCCAAGTCCTTCCTGGAATGTTATTACAGATGATAGAATCTCTTTGCTTTATCTTGAACCTTCAGTTCTTGAAAATTTTCTTCTAACTAGCATGTACCAACTACTTTCTGTTCCTCTTGTTTATCGAAAAGAGCGTATTTCTCTAGATAAAGTCTCGCACATGTCTGTGGTAACATCACGCTAATTCTACTAAACTTTCGATTCCTGCTAATGCCATCACTTCCTCCAACTTGCTGACCGCTTTGATTTTTGGATCTGAAAATCATGTTAGAGTTTGACTCAATCTAATTGGAATCGATCTCCATTTAGCTAACCATTGGTTGGTAAAGTTGTTCAATTAACTCTTTTAACTGATCACTTAAACCAAGTGATGTCTAGCTAACTGGAATCAAGGACCAATTACATAAAGTCGGTTTGGGCATACTAACTTTCTTAAGATCCGAGATCGCAGTTACGTGGAGTACTAACGAGAACGATAATATACTTCTTTATCCTTACATGTAAGGTAATTTCTGAAAATTTGGGCAACACTTCCCCTATATCATTGACTACCAGTCGGACTCCAGCCGACACCATCAATCAACCAAATCGTCCACAATCATATACATCCACTTCCATCAACCAAATTCATCCATTCACCATAATTCAAACTTTATCATTCAGACCGGCATTTGTAAGATTAACTGGCATAACATATATCTTTTTAAAATGGGACTAAGGTCTTAAACCAACAATGATTAATATAACCACATTTTTCTCAGTTCTTTTAGAATATTACAAAATTTTATTAGCGAATTTTAAAATTTATCTTGTTGTTTCTAAAAAATTTATTTCGCAAGTCTCTTAACTTATCCCTTACCTTTACTAATTGGGTATAGTTATTTTTTTAAAAAAAAATTATGCCGCATCCTTCAATGAACTACACCAATACTCCTCCTTTGACCATACACACTCAATTTCATTAGTGAGTTTGTTTATCTTTCAATAACCACGCAGGGTCTTACTTATCATCGTCACAATAGGGTAAAACTCCATTATCAGTTCGTTATTTCCAAAAAGGTCTCGCAGTCGAATCACTATTACTTTATCTCCACTTATGTTCCCGTATCGAACTTTCATCACCGACCCGGTTATGGGGATTAAATTTACCATAACTTATTTTGCTTAAGGTAGAGAACTTCACAATTTTTCAAAGTTTGTTTACAATTAAGATTTCTTTACTCTTTAATCTTCACGACAGTTATCTTTTCGCGACGAAGGGATGCTTCATGTATTAATTTCCTATCTTCTTCAGTGTTCAGAATTCCCTTGATCTCCGATTGTTGTCCCGACACTCGTTCGCTTTGCATACAACCTTACTGCTTTATTTTATAAATAATTTATTTGTTACGATTCACTAACCATTCATTTCACGTCAAAATCCTTTGATTTGAAATGCATCATGTTAACGCAATCTATCGTACTGATGAGATCCTCGTAACACGAACAACTGTCTGACTTGATGTCTTCGCTGCGTCCATGTTATCGATAAATTCCTTCTTCCTTACCCGGAGATGTCCACCATTTATCGGTTTACAGTCAGATCCATGTTTGTTGTATGATTCCACGTGCCACACTATTTCATTTCTTTTAAAATCGTCAAAGAACAGACTTTACGCAAAAGGAGAGTTTGTGAATATGATTTTGATTGAAAACTGAATAGGGAATAACAATGCCACAAACGATTGGGAGAATTTGTAATTCAGTAATATTGAAGGAAGAAGAATGAGTGAAGATTTAGATGTGAATGAGACAACCATATTTGTACTCAAGATGGCCAGTCTTTCATACTATATGGCATACAACACATGATTAGGTGGCGTCCCACCCGACTCTTCATCATTTCGACAAAGCGTCATACCACAACACTGCTTCTCTCAATCAGAAATTAGTGATTTGAGGAGAGAAACAACTCAGAAGGAATACAATAAATTTTCTTTCATCTTCACCTCATATGATTTATCCACAGAAGAAACTTAGATGTATTCAAGAAAGAAGAACATATGATATCGTATTAAGAGAAGGAATGTTGATGTTGATCACCTTCCACGCTTCACCTACGTATGCCTTTAGGAACTAGTCGAATGAGAGATTCACAATTTAGGTCATATTATAACTTCGAAATGTCGTCTAGAAATGTCTCCTCATTAAATGCTTTAATGATTTGATCGTAATCGCGTTCCTACGAAATTTTATAATTATTAGTTCCAATTTCCTTTATGCCATGCAGGGTAACAGTCGATCCCGCAACGTCTCAACTCCATCGATAGAAATACTATTTTTCTCCATTTATCTGGAAGATTCTTCCATTTCCTTCAGTCATTCGCTGCGCTCAAATTACGAATCTCGTTAAATATTAGCAATTTCATGAACTGGGTAAATAATGTTTTTAACAAGTTGATTTAATCCTTAATATTATTAAACAAAATTTAGGTTTGTCTTTCACGGAAAACTTTAAACTTTCTTCCTACTAGTGGGTCTACTTGGTCCTCCAGATTAATAATACTGAGTCTATATCCGTTCTTCTTTTTAAGCCATTTTCTGTTTATAATAACAGGAACTTTAATAGTAATTCGACAACCAAATTGTAAAACTCACTTCATACAAAAATCTTCTGAAAGTTGATTAAGAAAATCTTCTCCGAAACCTCATTTTAAAATTTTGAAAATCAAATATTTGGTCGTCATTACTATATAAATTACTTGCTATTCTCTTGATCTGCTAATGAAATTTCTAATTAAAGGAATGCCCATATAAGGGTCTCTCCATTTTGGTACATCTTCTACTTTTCCTTGGATTCTGCTCGCACTTCTTAGTCGACGAAGTTCCATTTACTATTGTATATCATTTACTCGCAATTCCACCGTAATGCGGCCATCTGGTACTATCTCTGACATTCTTGCCATCGTTTTGACGCTATGCTTGCAACCACGCATGCGATTCGACATTCTGTTTGTAGATAGGCTCGTACCTCCTTGCTAGACTTACCTATACCTTTTAAGATAAATATCATTTCTTCGCGCAGCGCCCGGTATGTGATAAGAATATTTTCATGATGGTTGTGCCTCTGCAGCTTGCAACTTTGGCCCTTCATCAGCTTCCATCAACTCGTTGCCTCCAGCGTGAAGCTCGTCCTACTACCTAATTCTAAGTTAAATCGTACCCAAAACTTACCTAACCTCTCTTACGTGAAGTTCTCACAAGATTCAATCGCTTCTTCTTCAAAACTGCATGAAATGTAGGGTAACATATCCAGTATCCGTCAATCTCTCGATTCCTCATTACTATAGGATCGGAGAACTCAATATACCTATAGTGTTACAATATTCGCCGTACACTTCCCTCAACATTTCTGGCTTACCAATTCCGTATCGGACCTGCTAGTCCTCATTCGCTCTCAATTCGAACTTAAAATGAGTATGCCTAGGATCTTTCCTATCTTATATGACCTATCACTCCTATCTCACCCTTACCTATTCTAATTTCAGTGACCAATAACCTGTAGCTCTGATACCAACTGTGACGCCCCCAAATCCGGGGTCAGGATTGGGTGTCACTACAAAACTTTAAATAATGAAACCTGTAAATTAAAATAAATATACAGATAACCCCTCATATTCAGGATCGCTTACAGGTTATAGTATAAAACAATAATCTAACCTTCTAAAATTTACATTGTCTAGATACAATTTCATTACCTCATTACTAATTTCTTTGTATTGATCACTCTGAAAATCTCCAAATTTCTTCAGCTAGAACCTCACCACTTTTGCTGTCTATTAAAAGCTATTCACTTTGCCCTCATTTGATACTGAAAGAAATAAGAGTTCACAAAGTAAGAGTGAGCCAAAAATGCCCAGCAAGTATAATAAATGGTTTCTAAGTATCAGATCAGAAAACTCCTGGAAAAGATTGTTGAACAATTTTAAAAACATCTTTATAGATTTAAATAGTTGAGCGAACCAAACATCGGCCCTCATTGGCCTTTAATCATAAGTCACATTTTTCTATAAAAGAACAGTGATCATTTCAATTTTTCATTCTTTTGAATCAAATCTCTGTTTGAGTTTGTAATTATGAACTATTCAGGAAGGAATGCCGTTAATGGCGATCAATAATAAATTAGACTGGACACTAGAAACCAACATATGCACTATTACCTACTGATCAGTCAGGAGATAGTGCGGATCTATACCCAACTGCATAGACCCAACCAATATATGAGGCACCCAGGAAACTATGGCCTAAAGGGGTCCGGTCCATCCCTGGCCCATAGGATCCAGCTCATCACTGGTCCTCATAATAACCGTCCAGCCCGTAGAGTATTTTGATATCAAATCATTTTGATTTCAAAATGGCCCAAATCAGGGTTCGCAAATAACCCGAACGAATGGGTATTTGCTCAAGAGAGCAATCGAATTATAGGAACAAGATCAAAAAGGGCACTTGCATAAATAAGAGTAATTGCAGCAAAATATAAAAACATTTAACTATTCTGAACTTGGAATATGAGCGAATAAATATTTGCAGTATTTAAGGAGAAAGGTTAGGAATACTTGCCTCAATTGAGAATCCCTCTGATCTTTAACTATCTTTCATATTAATCAGTTCTGATATATCTATATTCCCATTGACATGCCACTTGTTCTTTCTTAACAACCGCTATTTCAAGTTTATCTCTCTATACTCAGGCTTTACTTTAACAATCTCTGTCTGGCTTTGAACGTCCCGTATTATGTGCATCTATCAAATAATATTATTCAATGAACTGATAATATATGATTGTCTAGTCTATACATTTATTCCTATCGTTTACCCGCCCGATAATAACAGATAAAGATCACATCTCAATCAGATAATGTTTAAAAGATACGCTGACTAATTATCCACATAACACGTACACATAGGGCATGTAATCATATATCACCTAATCACATAATTCATGTAGCACATAAGTTGAATTGACAAAAGATAGGTCTTAATATGTTTAGAATTGAAATCGGGTCAAAAAGAATATTTTATCGATCAATAATCGACTCAGGATGATTTATAATTCAAACGATCTTTTGATACAAAAGAAATTAGGTCTTGAAAGTATTTTCAATGAAAGCAGAATATTTTCCTGAGTCTAGAGGTGTTCGTTTTACATTAAACGGACGAACGGTTCATTTATTATGAATTTTTGAACATTTTTCAGAATTAAAACAGTCTCCGAATCATTTAATAATTAAATAATAGGGTTCCAACACCCGAATTTGGCTTTATAATAATTTTATAATAATTATCGAGCCTTGAAAATAATTTACAATAATATTCTAAAGCTCAAAACTATTTTTCAGAATTTTTAAATCAAAATACATAATTAAATTAAATTAAATAATCAATTAAAATTAATTAATAACTAATTAAATGAATTAATCAGTTAATATTTAAATTAATTGACTAATAAATAATTAATTATCATCTAAAATTAATTAATTATCTAATTTAGATTTATTCTAGAATTAAAATAATTTTCAGGATAATTGAATAATAAATTTTTGAAATTTCTAAATATTAAAAATCAATTTATGAAAATAAAGTAAACGTAAATATGATTTTTAAAACTTTTTAAAACAGAAATACATATTTTGAAAGGTTTCGAAATACAAATCCGGAATTTGAAAAGGGAGTAAAACTTCAGGTACTAGACTACATGTTTGTCGTCTTCTCCGAGGAAGACGCCGGCGATGAGCAGCGACGCGGCAGCGACACCGCCGGCCGGACGTTTTCGCTCATTTTCCTTAAAAACCTGCAGATTTCAACCTCTAGATACCATAAGCAGTTTCGTTTAATTAGTTTTTACAGATCGTCAATAACCACGCGGAAAAATCCGGTTAAATATCGCCGCCGCCGTCGAGTTTAAAAACTCCGGCGACGCGATTCCGGCTTCGCTACTTTGATACAAATACTGAAATCGAATCCTCACAGCACAAAAAACATCATGGTGTAATCGGTTTTTATTCAGGTGGATTCAAACTAAAACGCCCAAAATATAATCAAGAACATTCAAGAACCCTAATTTTTAATTTTCGGAAAATCAAACTTTAATTTCTATATGTTATTGAACTCGGTTTTTGACATATAATATATCAAATTGACCAGAAAAATATTATCTACAAGGTGGAATCATCAAATCATATCAACAACATCAAGAACAAATTTTCATAATTTTATCCATAATAAATTCGAAATAAAATAATTAACTCAGAAAAATACCTTGATTTCTAGGCAAAAACAAATGGTTGATTCAGAAAGAAGATTTCGAGAGCTTCATTTTGATATATTACACGCCTGAATCGGAGTTCGATAACGCCTTCGTTCGTGCGTTTGATTTTGAAGAACGTATCGTTTTGAGGGTTTTTTTTCTCTGTAATTACTATATTTTTACTGGTTATAAATGAATAAACGAATAAAATGAAATAAGAAATATGCTATTTATATTTACGGAATATTGGTTCATTCTGGATCATTTTGGATCATTAAATTAGTTGCTTAGCCGCTATGTAAGTACAAAATGATCCAAAAATAGATTACTTAACCGCTAAGTATCTATAAAAATGATACAACTTAATACCAGAATTGGATAATTATCAAAACCGAGCTTTTCATAAAACACCATCTACGGAAATAATGTAAAAATATCCCGTCTCTCAGGAATACGGGTTTTGTTGATTTATTGAAATGGTTATCGTATCGAAAATTTTGCGCCGGTCAGCGCACGAGTCAAACCGTAATCCAGATCGAAAAAGTCAAAACACGGAAAATGTCCGAAATTACCAGATTAGGTTAGGAAGGATTTTCGGAAGAGTTTCCGGTTGTAAAAACGGTTGAAGTCGGACGATTTCCGGCTTTAGAAAATAATTTTATAATTATTCAGAAAATAATTAATAAATTTATAAGTCATTATAAAATCCTATAACACTCCATAAATTACCAGAAAAATACCTTAATTATCTATATTTTATTCTAGACATATTAAAATTAACATACTCATATTTTATTATATACAAACATCCAAATATTATTATCAATCATCAGATAATTCACCAAAAATTCATATAATATTCACATAATAATCATATATTGATACAAATAATTACACGATATTTCCCGGATGATACATGGGGCCTTTCTAACTCTGGGGCCTCTCGCAGGTTGGGACACCACTCCCCTGACGAACCTACTCGAAAGGCTCCTGTTTCCGGTTCCTCCTCCTCCTTGATTCCCTATCTTTCTTTTCCTACTTTCATTCTCTTTCAAACTCTGTTCACTACCTGCTTCAACAATCGAGGCTTTCTGCACTAAGGTGGAATAATCTGTCAGTTCTAGCATTGCTACTTGGTTCTGGATCCACTGCTTCAGACCAAGCTGAAACCTTCGTGCCTTCTTCTCTTCGATATCCACAAATTCTGGTACAAACCATGACATCTCAGTAAACTTGGCCTCATACTCCGCCACATTCATTCTATCCTGTTTCAGCTCTAGAAACTTGATCTCCATCTGAGTCTCCATAAACCTAGGGAAGTACTTGTCTAGGAACAATCGGGTAAATCTATCCCATGGGATCACATCATCAGTCCCGAGTTATGCTTAGATTCTCACCAGTAGTTAGCTTCCCCCTTCAGCATGTAAGAAGCGAAGATGGTCTTCTGTCGCTCTTCAACACCTAGTATCTCGAAGGACTTTTATATTTCGTTAAGCCAGGCCCGTGCCTCAATAGGGTCGGTAGATCCTAAAAAATCCGGGGGTTTTAGAGACGTCAACGCTCTGAAGGCGGTAGTAGCAGTTTGTTGGATAACATGTGGTTGTGGTGGAAGGGGTTGTTGGTTCAGATTGTCCTTTAAAAGTTCCATAAATTCATTCATGGGGTTTCCCCCTGATGAGTATCCTCAGATTCTTCCTCTACATATCCTTCTTCATCAAACTCATTAAAGTCCAGGTCCTCTTCACTTTCCTCATTAACTAAATGGTCAGGTTCATTTTGTCGTTGATTGAAAGACCCTCCGAGCTGTGCCCTGGTTCTTCTTCTATGGGGTGGCATCGTTCTGATAATGAAAATGATATCAATACAGTTGCATATTTTATATTTGGATTAATTCATTTGTAGGTAAGCATGTTATTTAAATATTTAGCATGCTTCTATCAAGGTGCAATAATATGGTAAGACAATTTCTTAATAACTGCTAGATAATATATCATATGGTCTCCCAGACTATATCTTGGGGACAATAACAACCATCCAAATCCATACGTGGTCCTAAATATAATACATCAACTACATAATCCTGAATACTAAAATACAAATACATACACCGGGTATCCTGAAGGGCTAGGAACGCTATCTTGTTTGAAGGCATTGGTGATATCAGCAGAAACTATCAGAAGTTCATATTAGAACTTATACTAACAGATGATGATATCAACGGATGATGATATCAACGGATGATGATATCAATGGATGATGATATCAACGGATGATGATATCAACGGATGATGATATCAACGGATGATGATATCAACGGATGATGATGTCAATAAATGATGTAATCAGTATTTGTCACATCAGTTGATCTTCGATAAGGAAAAGGAAACAAGAAATCAAGACGATGAAGGAATTTATCTCAAAAGCAATCAGACATGGATATGTTTCCTTATTGTAATAGATAGGATTCTTTATTTGATTGTGTTGTTGTGCTCTCTATATAAAGCACATATTAGGTTCATGCTATATACATTACGAACATTTTTATATCCTTCGCATAACCTAGCAGCTCTCAAGGATATTTGTTCATCCTTTTTAGAGAGTACGTTTGTAATCAGTTTTTATCTGTTAATATAAAAACTGTTGATTATGTTGAAGGTTTGTCGAATTATTTGTATAAACTGTATTCACCCCCCTCTACAGTTGATTACGAACCTAATAGTTGGTATCAGAGCTTGCTGTTAACATACAAACAGTTTAAGATCTGAAACTCAATCTTTAATGTCTGACAAAGAAGAAGAACCAAATAATCCAAAACCACCACCCCCAGCCACATCACAGATTAGCAGCAACATGAGTAGGTATGAAGCAATCAAGGTGCTAATCCTGAAGATACATGAATATCCAATCTGGAAAGTCAGGATGGCTATGTGTTTTGAAGCCACAGATCCTGAATATCTAAGCATGATTTATGATGGTCCTCATAAACCAATGAAGGTAGTTTTTTTTGTTGGAGGACAACCAGAAAAGATGGTCGACAAAGAAAGGAAGGACTACTCTCCTAAAGATCTTTCATCTATTATGAAGGATTCTAAAGTCAGTCACATCTTGCAAAACAGTCTTGATAGTGTTATATCTGTAATATCCGGGATATATCGTGTAATTATTTTGCTATTGAATAATTATTATGTGAGTTCAGTATCTATTCTATGAGTTAATTGTTAAATGTTATATGTACTTGGATATTAAAAAATAATATTAATTGAGTATTTTAATTTTTATATGTCCAAAATAAAACATAGATAATTGTCATATCTTCCTAATTATTTTTATGTTGATTTATGGATTTATAAGGATCATATGAAATTTATAAAATCTTTTTCCGAGTATTTAAAATCTATTTTATAAAAACGGGAACCAACCGACGTCAACCGTTGTTATGTTTTTGGAACCCGAAACTCTTCCGAGAACTCCTTCCTAACCTAATTGTAATATTCCGAGCATATTCCATGTTTCGACTTTTTCGATCCGGCGTACGGTTTGTCCTGCGCGGGTCCCAGCGTAACATTTTCGATACAATATTCGTTTCGGTAAATCAATAAAACCCGTATTTTCGATAAGCGGGAGCTTTTTATTAAACTATCACAATTATCACTTCGTAATACGTGTAACCAGGCGCTGAGACCAAGACCGCAGTACAAATTGTACTGATATTGGATAATTATCCCGAAAACCGATACCGTTTGGATCACTTTTTACAAATAAACGTACCGTTTTATATCCGGAATGATCCAACGGGATACTAATATTCCGTAAATATAAATAGCCTTTTTCCGTATTTTATTTCGTATCAAAATCATTTGCAGATAGTTAATTCTATAATTTTCAGAGAAAAACCCTAATTACATAAACTGTTCAAAGAATCAAACAGCAAAACGAAGGCGTTACCGATCTCTGTTTTCAAAGCTTGAGTAACCAAAACGAAGGATTTGAAGTGTTCTATCAGATTCTGAGCTTTGTTTCACTACAGAATCAAAGGTTTATTTTCTGGAAATTTATTTATTTTCGAATTAAATTTATTAAAAATATGAATTTTTGTTCGGATGATTATTTGTATGATTTGATGATTGCATGTTGTAGAGCTTGTTTTCCTGATGATTTTGATATATTATACGTCTGATTTGGAGTTCAATAACATGTTCAAATTTGAGTTTGATTTTCGAATTTTAAAATTAGGGTTTATAACCCGTATGAATGTTCTTAATTGAAATTTGGGGGTTTCTTATTCTGAAATAGATTGATGTTGTGGTATAGTGTATTGTATTCTCTGTGAAATTTGCAATCTAGTCGTACAAGTTTCATGAATCAACGAGGTCTGTAGAGAAGGGAGTTGTGTTTTGAAGTTTACGTCGAACCCGCCGGAAACCGGCGAGTTTCTTGATCAAATTTCGGCCAAGTCTGGGGTTATTGATGAATTTTGATTGCAGATATAGGTTCCTGGTGTTGTGTAGTTTAATTTTGGAGGTGATGGTGGTGGGAGGATGCCGGAGGTGAGTTCCCCGGCCACCCCCGATTTTCCGGCGACTGAAACTGCAAAATTGCAGTTTAGTCCCTGTATTTTTGAATATGGTGAAGTTTAGTCTCTGTAGTATGCAAAGTTTTAAAAAATAGGATTCCTATTTATAAAATGTTGAAAAATCATATTTCCTATTTATTTTTATTATAAAAATTCATTTTTAATTTCTGAAAATTCTGAAAATTATTATTTTAATTCCGAAAATTATTTTTAATTCAAAAATAAATCTAAATTAATTAGTTAATTAATTTCAGTTAATTTTTAATTAATTAATTGGTCAATTAATTCAAAAATTAATTGATTAATTGATTTAATTGATTTTAATCAATTATTTAATTAGATTTAATTTTTTAAAAATGATTTAAAAATTCCGAAAAATAGTTTCGAGCTTTAAAATATTATTCTAAATTATTTCCAAAGCTCGATAATTAGTATAAAATTGTTTCGGAGCCAGAATTGGCCTACCGAACCCTGTTTATTAACCCGAAATTGATCCAACGACCCGTTTTAATTCCGAAAAATGTTTTAAAAATCATTTTAAATATCAGAAAGCCTATTTATGACCCGAGACTTTTTTATAAATGATATATCATTGATTACGTGATGTATTATGTGTTATATGTGACTTGTTGATTGACTATCAGTCTATATATTCGGTGTTTACTTGATTATTGCATAACTTTCAATCCGTTAATCGGATTTGGGTAAAACGAAGGGTAGATAGAAGTATGTGTTGAATAGAACTCTATGAGTCGATTATTGATAGATGTTTATGATATGTGAGCAGAAGAGGCAAGGCGTAGGAAAGGGAAACAGGTAGTTGAGGAGTAAGATGATTGTGATTGGAAGCGAGTGCAGTGTAGTAAGCTAATACCAGGCAAGTGTTCTGAACTTTCTCGAGATATTGTAGTACTTGATAGTCTTGTTGATATTGCAAGTGCTTTGAAGTACTGTACCCTAAACCTTGATTCCAGTTATTGAACCTGAGCCGTAACCTGATTCCTTCTAGACCATTGATTGTTGTATACCCAAACACGAACCTCAAGTATACGATCCTACTCCACAAATACATACAAACTAAATATTAAACACTGAACCAGATTGCTTACACAATCAAATCTTTGTATTTTATGCTTTGAAAGACCAAATCCTTGAAACCCTGAAACATTGATTCCTTTGTTATCCAATTCTTTCATTACCCAGCATCCAAGCTTTGAAATTACCTTATTGATCCTTACAAGGATTGAAACCTTTCATTGTTAAACAGTGACTTATAACCTGTAGCTCTGATACCAAACCTGTGGCGCCCTCCAAACCTGGGTCAGAAGTTTGGGGTCCACACACACACACGCCTTATTTATAACCTGCTTATAGCAATAATAAATATAACAATAATATGCAGTGACCCTATTTACCAACTACCACGGATCGCAACAGGTTAAAGTATGTACACAAGCCACACATCTACTTATATTACATACTGTTCAAATCCCAATTGTTCCAAACTCAAAACTGAGTATTAAACATTATTACAACCTTTTACAGACTTAAATTATCCCAAAAGAAACCTACTAGCTTAGCTCGATCAACCTGAACCCCTAGCTCTCGCGCTGGACTGGGGATCCGCGGTACCAACTGGTTCCTTCTTAACTGAAAAAGAACAGAAACAATATCGCACAAATGAGCTAACTAGCTCAGCAAGTCACAATGACAAAACTGAGAATAATGATCATCAAATGAACATGTTTATGATATCAAGTGAACAATGGATTATGATTTAGAATTGGATATTATATTTTCAGGTTAAAAACCAAGGTTAGGCTGCTGATCAGTCACGCACTAACCCCGAGCAAAGCACACAGCACTGCTCTAACTACTGGATCCAAGGCACACATTGGCCTAACTTGACCATTATCTGGTCTGACCACGAATCTGGTCCACAATTTTATAAAAACAATCCAATTCTAACATAATATCAGAATAAGCAATAATAATTAATAACCAGAATCATTAACAACAATGGGTAGAGGGTTAGGATCAGAAATAAGGAATAGAAAGATAGAACGTCGAGAGGTTGAGTGCTTCGGTATATCAGGTATTAGTGTAATTCGCGTTATGGTTCGAGATTCTTATATTACGATATGATTTTAGATAGCAGCGATGGCCGACTCTTTTATTCCCGTATCAGCTGATCACTCAGAGCCTTCGGTTGGAGTGCCGTCTTCGGATCCACGTCCTATTGTTCAACCAATGTTGACTATACTACCTCCACCTGTGTTGCAGCCCGTACCATTGCAGGCTATTCCACCTCCAGGCATGAGGCCACTTATCAGAGGACCCCCACCTGCTGATTCAGGCTTTACTAGTCATTCAGTCACAGGAGTACCTTTCCAGTTCGCTTCCTATCCTGTCCCATATCATCAGTTTGAGGCTTGCCTTATGGAGCAGCGATTCCTACAGGGTCAGATCCAGGAGTTATTGTATATCATGCGTACCAGAGAGATGGGGAGTGGTGAGAGGCGACTTAGGGAGAGGCTCCAGGCGTTTCGTAGAGCAGCTGCTGTGAGGATTGCTGAGGCTACACATGAGGACATCACCCCTGATTTCCTAGTGGAGTAGGCTAAGTGGGTTCTAGAGGAGCTTGAGGAGATAGGAGGTCCAGATTTGCCATGAGCCAGAGATTCAGAGATGGAGATGCTGAGCAGTGTTGTTGTTAGGGCGAAAACACGCGCTAATATTTATGCAAGTATACGCGTTCGCAAGTAATATAGAATACTTTCTAGTTCGTTCCCACAGAGACTCAGACTAATTATTGTTTAATTAAACTCACGCACCAATGTATGATTACTTCTCAATGTTAAGACACTAACACTTAGAATTGTTAACTAAATATTAACTACAATTAACTACTTAATTAATCACTTAATTAACACTTCGATTAATCAATATTAAAATACTCATGAGATCATAACTTTATTACTACTTCCTTCAATAGTTATTGTTATTACCTTTAGCATGTGACAGTGATGATATTAATCGAATAACACGAAACTGATAAAAGCCAACTTTCATTGTACTAATACCATTCTACCAAGCATCCACAATTAAGATAGAAGTTGGATAGGCATCAATTATGTTGAGTTCCTATATGTCTACAGAAATTGACAACACAACGATTTAAGCACAAGTTATTCCTTTTGATTACACAGGGCGAATAAAACTGTTAGAGTTACCCACTAATCATGCACATCATACATGAACCTATGCTAGCATGGCAAGTTCTAAATCTCAAGATCCACCGTCGCTTCACAAGAGATTAACACCCTATCTTATATGTTCGCGACGCACATAAGACGAATACGCACAACCAATACTAGATATCATACAATCATCACACACTAAAGTATTGAACAATTAACTAAAGAATTCCATAGTAAATCCGTTGCGACCCCATGATCACGATTAGCCCATAATAGCACTTATCGTCATCATGGGTTCATATGAAATCATGATAAACAAACACAAGAAAATAATAACTAAACTAATTATATTAAACCAGAGTACGTCACAAGAGTAAATAGGTTCAAAGTAAGAAAACTAGCACCCAACGTTACAACGAAATAAGAATCACAAGAAAATATGCTTCCTCTTCGTTGCTGTGTGCTAAAACGGTCTTCTTCCTTATCTCCTTCGCTCCTTTCTTAATACCACGATCCTCTCCCGTGAAAACGTCTCTAAATCTACTTATATAATAGTCCCATAAAACTCAGATTATATAGAAGTTGGAAGCCAAACAGAAGTAGAAGTCTAAAAATAATTATTTAATTTCCCGACCCTGCGCGGCAGCTCAGCATAGCTGAGCGGGCGCTCAGGACCCTACTGGATTTTTCCTGAGTTTGCTCCGTTTCTTCACCATAATCTGCCCCTTTCTTTCCTCTCGCAATGGTGAACACATGCCAAGGCTTATTCTTGATGATTACTCCTCCGAAATGTAACTAATACCCTGAAATGCATAAACACTAGAAAAACGCATCAAATACACAAAATACTTGATTTCAAGGCACCAATTTAAGCCATTTTAAGATGTTCTAAGTGGTATAAAATGCCACTTATCACAGCCCCAAACTTAAATGGATGCTTGTCCTCAAGCGTCACAGACTCAAAAATAAATAAAAACATGCATGAATGCAATCTATATGAAAATGCAGCGATCCCCCTTACTACGAACAAACCAACCAAATTGCAACATCTCAACAAATGCAGTTAGGCGACTAAAGATCAATAAACTCATGCAAACGAACATACAGCCAGAAACGTGGTGTGTGCAGATGCTTAACAGGTATGCTTCGGAACTAAACCAGTTATTATGACTCAACTATTATCAAGGCAATCACATGATTATACAAAGAATAAAAATTCTAGGCACAAAGTGACATATAACACTACAAGAATTTTGGAGCTTATTACGGAATCATGCTTTTTATTCATGACAACAATGCTTATTTGACCGTGCAATGAGTGAGGTCCACAAAAGACTTATACAATGGTATCCATGTAACGAGCGTTAGGTTAGCAGATCCCAGACTCTAAAAGCCTTAGGTCACTAGGCACAAAGTCCCCTAAGAACTTAATAACTCGAATACCAAAGAGCCCACTCGTGATCAATTATGCATAAACACAAAAAAAAATTTCTTTCTTTTTTTTTTCTTTTTTTTTTCAAAATTTCTGAGCAAGTGCGTTTCGCTCCATCTTGCTCAATCCTAGACTACTCGCATAACATGCGAGCCGGCTACTAGCCATTTGACGCCTAGCCACAACTAGCAACAAATTCTATTTTTACTCCATTTTTTTCTTTTTTATGCCTTTATCACTAAGAACCTATTATCGAATTCTAAGCATAATAAATAGATTAACCTCGAAAACAATCAGATCATAACAACAATCTAGCCCTTAAGCATTCTCTAAGACTTAGTGAAAATACAAGTGCTTCTAGCATGCATATCAACCTACACGACTCAATATCACTTTAATGCTATCACTACACTCGCATCAACATCACAATTCAGTCGATAAATCATCACAAAAGGGATCATGGTATATGCATAAGCTACATGACATGATAAACAAATAAAGCTATAAATAAATTAAAAAAACTATATGGCAAAAATTATGCAACTATATGAACTAACTATCATGAATATGCAACTATATGACATACACAAAATATTCCTTAAGTACCACCCCCAAACTTAAAATCTTCACTGTCCCCGGTGAAGGTAGTAGAAAGGAACACAGGGTATACCTACTCGGAGTCATCATCATCATCACCCTCAGTGGGTGGAGTATCAGGCGGCGGGTATGCAGAGCCCTCACCAAAAATTGGCCACTGGATATCAGCTCCAAGGCCCCGAAAAGAAGTCCCTAACGCAAGGGTGAGCTCCTGAGCAAACCTGCTCTGCGTCTCGTACATGGCATCCATCCGCCGTGAAAGCCTCCTATACTGGGTATCAGCCATCCCAGCACCCTCCTGAGCTCTTGAAGAACCAGCCTCATCACGCCTAGGCCTAGCCATAGTAGCACCTCGTGCTGGACGCCTTCCTGGAAGACGATAACCCAGCCCATGCTCCTCGGGCTCACCACCGGTCCACTCTTGCATCCCATTCAGAGTCCCAGAATCAATCGGAGCGGCCGGCAACTGCAACTGCTCATGAGCCGGCCAGTTCACTCCCACTGCTCAGAAAAGCTTCGTGACCGTGGATGCATAAGGGATGTTCATATGCTTAGCTCCCCTAAAAAACATCAGAATTCCTTGGTAGATAAACTCACCAAGGTCCACATAGTACTCCTCATTAAGAATTCCCCACAACAACTGTGCTCTCTCAACTGTGACCTCGTGTGCATACGAAGAAGGCAAAATATTAGCATAAATAAATGCATTCCATGCACGGACATACCTGTTCATAGCGATCGCCGGGAAGTGACGATACTCATTAGTGTCAGTCTTGAAGGTCCAAACTGTGCCCGGCCTACAGAGAGTAGCACAAATCAAATCCAAGTCAAAATCCTCAGCAGTCTTCTCATTCCAGTTCTCCTCCTTGGGCTTTCTCACTCGCTGTCCAATCACACGGCGAATCACCGCTGGGTGATAATCAACCGTCAGCCCTCGGACCACAGAAAACCCATTCTTCTCGGCCTTCGCATTCGTATAGAACTCGCGAACCATGCTCATCGGCACTGCTTCGGGCGACTCACAAAAAGCTATCCACCCCTTCTCTGCAATCATGGGTAGCAACTCACCATCCCTCCCCGATGGTAAAAACCCTCTCTCCTTCAGAATCGGCTTCCCCAAAAGCCTAGTGTACTCCTCCTCCGCAGCTCTGTCATTCAACCGAGGCCTTGCAGTAGTACCCCTCGATAAATCAGCAGTAGGGACTGTGCTGCTGCTATCAATAGTTCGTGCTCTCTCGGGTGCCATTGAATCTTGAATAAAAGTGTTTAAGAACTGAGTTTTTGTGTGTGGGAGAGAGTTTGAGTGTAGAAGTTTTGTGGGAGATATGTAGGATAGGTGTATGTATATATAGGGTGTGGATTAGGTTAAATTAGATTAGGAGTGGGGTTGAGGGATAAAATCATGGGGTAATAGGAAAAGAATTCGTGGGTTTATGGGCTGTGTTGGGTTTTTTTAATTTTTTGATTTTTTTTTAATTTTTGTGAACTGTAAAAAAAATTCTGGCAGCCGACCCCTGAGCGGTCGCTCAGCTTGCTGAGCAGTTGCTCAGCAGAGCTGAGCGGGCGCTCAGAGGGTCACTAGAAAAAAAAAATTCAGTCCCGTTTTTCTGATTTTTTTGTGTTTTTGAATAGGTTATTAACTTCTAAGGGTTCCTGTAACAACAAATCATGGGTTGCCCCCACGCAGCGCTTCTTTTTCGTCATTAGCTTGACGTTACGTACCTTTCTCAAGTAGTCAATAAAATGGCACTAACCACTTCTCGGGTTGCCATGTCCCCATAGTAGTGCTTCAACCGCTGACCATTAACCTTGAATGCTTGGTCCGGATCATTCTCAAAAATTTCCACCGCTCCATGTGGAAACACAATTTTGACAATAAAAGGTCCAAACTACCTTGATTTCAACTTCCCTGGAAAAAGTCGGAGACGAGAGTTGAATAAGAGAACTTGTTGCCCCGGCATGAATAACTTAGGATGTAGCTTCCTATCGTGCCACCTCTTCACCTTTTCCTTATACATTTTGTTATTCTCGTACGCTTGAAGTCAGAATTCATCAAGTTCATTAAGCTGAAGCATTCTTTTCTTACCAGCTGCATCTAAATCCAGGTTCAACTTTTTCAACGCCCAGTAGGCCTTATGCTCAAGCTCCGCAGGTAAATGACATCCCTTACCGTACACCAACTGAAACGGGGACATACCAAGTGGAGTTTTGTATGCTGTTCTGTAAGCCCAAACAGCTTCATCGAGCTCTAAGGACCAATCCTTCCTTGACAGACAAACAACCTTCTCTAGAATGCGCTTGATCTCTCTGTTAGACATTTCCGCTTGACCATTTGTTTGCGGATGATAGGAAGTAGCAACTCGATGATTCACATTATAACGCTGCATCATAGAAGTGAACTTACGGTTGCAGAAATGCGACCCTTCATCACTTATGATTACCCGAGGTGTTCCAAACCTTGTGAAAATCTGATTATGAAGAAAATTCAGCACTGCCTTTGCATCATTTGTCGGTAGAGCTTTGATTTCTACCCATTTTGAGACATAATCGACTGCCAGCAAGATGTACTGATTATTGCAGGACGAGACAAAAGGCCCCATGAAATCGATTCCCCAAACATCAAAGACCTCGACTTCAAGCATCACATTTAACGACATCTCATCCTTTCTCGTCAAATTTCCTACTCTTTGGCAACGATCACACCTTAAAACAAACTGATGAGCATCCTTAAACAAAGTAGGCCAGAAAAAACCTGCTTGCAGAATACTAGCTGCCGTCTTCTCACCACCATAGTGTCCACCATAAACTGTGGAGTGGCAGTCTCGTAATATCCCCTCCGTCTCACAGAACGGGATACATCTCCTGATGATCTAGTCAGCTCCCTGTCTAAACAAATATGGTTCATCCCACATATACCACTTCACCTCATGCAGAAACTTCTTCTTTTGAGCGGAGGTCAAATTAGGAGGCATTATATTGCTGACAAGATAGTTTACAATATCTGCAAACCATGGCTCTTCCTCCTGAACTGCGAACAACTGCTCATCCGGAAAAGATTTATTGATTAATGTCCTATCTTGTGAAGTAGACTCGGGATTCTCCAACCTAGAGAGATGGTCAGCTACTTGATTCTCAGTACCTTTTCGATCCTTGATCTCTAACTCAAATTCCTGAAGTAAGAGCACCCAACGAATGAGTCTCGACTTCGAATCCTTCTTGGAAACCAAATAGCGAATGGCCGCATGATCAGCGAATACTGTCACTTTAGTTCCAAACAGATAAGATCAAAATTTCTCGAAAGCAAAGACTATAGCCAAGAGCTCCTTCTCCGTAGTGGTGTAGTTCATTTGGGCCCCATTTAAGGTCTTACTCGCATAGTAGACCACATGAAAGAGATTATTCTTGCGCTGCCCCAGAACTGCACCTACCGCATAATCACTCGCATCACACATCATCTCAAATGGCTCTGTCCAATCTGGTGTTGTAATAACTGGTGCAGTGATCAAACTCTTCTTGAGAGTCTCGAATGCCGCTAAACATTCATCATCAAATTTGAAAGGCACATCTTTCTCAAGCAAATTGCACAACAGCTTAGATATCTTCGAAAAGTCCTTGATGAACCGCCGATAAAAACCCGCATGACCAAGAAAACTATGGATTCCTTTCACAGAAATAGGTGGTGGAAGATTTTCAATGACTCCCACCTTGGCCTTGTCCACCTCCAGACCCTTGCTAGAGACCTTATGCCCAAGAATAATGCCTTCACACGCCATAAAATGACATTTCTCCCAATTGAGCACCAAATTAGTTTCCACGCACCTTTTGAGTATGGCACGAAGATTATTCAAACATTCATCATACGAATGTCCAAAGACGGAGAAGTCGTCCATGAACACCTCGACATTATTTCCAATCATGTCAGAGAATATAGCCATCATACATCTCTGAAAAGTGGCCGGGGCGCCACATAACCCAAATGAAACTCTGCGAAAAGCAAACGTGCCAAATGGACAAGTGAAGGTAGTCTTTTCCTGATCCTTTGGTGCAATACAAATCTGATTATACCCTGAATAGCCATCCAGAAGACAATAATACTCATGACCAGCAAACATGTCAAGCATCTGATCAATGAAAGGAAGAGGGAAATGATCCTTCCTCGTGGCTTTGTTCAACTTTTGATAATCCATGCATACTCTCCATCCTGTAACTGTTCGAGTGGGGATGAGCTCATTCTTCTCATTTGCTACCACAGTGATGCCTCCTTTCTTAGGCACACATTGTACGGGGCTCACCCAAGAACTGTCAGAAATAGGATAAATGATGCCTGCATCTAGCCATTTCAGAATTTCTTTCTTCACCATCTCCTTCATGATAGGATTAAGTCTGTGCTGCTGTTCAACAGTCGGCTTACTACCTTCCTCTAGCAGAATTTTATGTATACAATATGAAGGGCTGATCCCCTTGATATCTGCTATGGTCCATCCAATAGCCGATTTGAATTCTCTGAAAATCCTTAAGAGCTTGTCTTCCTCACTAACTGAAAGGTCAGATGCAATAATAACAGGTAAAGTAGATGCATCACCTAAAAAAACATACCTCAAGTGTTCAGGTAATGGTTTGAGCTCCAAGGTAGGTGCTTCCTCTATTGATGGTTTGAGCTTTCCTTCAGCATTCTTGAGGTCAGAAGTACCAAGAGATTCAAACGGCATGTCCAGCTTTCGCTTCCAGGGAGAAGCATTCAGATATTGTAATTGCTCATTGCCATCTTCATCATCACTGTCAAAATCCCCCACTAAGGCCTTCTCCAATGCATCAGACATTAGCATGCGATCGAGTTCCGAAGTAACCGCAGAATCAATCACATCCACTTTTAAGCACTCCTCATCTTCTGTAGGGAATTTCATTGCCTTGAATACGTTGAAGGTCACATCCTGATCTTGTAGCCGCATAGTAAGTTCACCTTTCTACACATCTATCAAGGTACGACCAGTAGCCAAGAAAGGTCTTCCCAAGATTATGGGAATCTTCTTATTTTCCTCAAAATCCAGAATAACAAAATCTGCAGGAAAGAAGAGCTTATCCACCTTGACTAGCACATCCTCCACTATACCCCTTGGGTAAGTAATAGAACGATCAGCCAATTGTAGAGACATGTATGTGGGTTTTGGATCAGGCAAATCCAACTTTTTAAAGATCGACAATGGCATCAGGTTGATGCTTGCTCCCAAATCACAAAGGCACTTGTCAAAAGTCAACTTGCCAATGGTGCAAGGAATGGTGAAGCTACCTGGATCTTTAAGCTTTGGAGGTAACTTTTGTTGCAGAACAGCGCTGCATTCTTCCGTGAGAGCAACGGTCTCAAGGTCATCCAGTTTCACCTTCCTTGAAAGAATACTCTTCATAAACTTCGCATAACTAGGAATTTGCTCTAGAGCCTCAGCGAAAGGTATATTGATGTGAAGTTTCTTGAACACCTCCAGAAACTTACCGAACTGTCTATCCAGCTTTTGTTGCTGCAATCTCTTAGGAAAAGGTGGTGGAGGATAGAGCTATTTCTCCCCTTTATTACCCTCAGGCAGAGTGTGTTCAACAGTAGTCTTCCTTGGTTCCGCCGCTTTCTCCTTTTGCTTAGCTTCTTCATCTCTAATTTAAGCTTCTCCTTCTTTTGCCTTTTCAGCATCAGCAACTTTTCCAGACCTTAAGGTAATAGCCTTGACTTGCTCTTTAGCTTCCTTTTTGCCTGGTACTTCCGTGTCACTGGGGAGTGTGCCAGGTTGACGATTTAGCACTGCATTGGCTATTTGACCGATTTGATTTTCCAAGGTCTTGATAGAAACCGCCTGACTCTTGCATAACAGCTTAAGTTCCTCAAAATCAGCACTAGTAGGTGCAGCTGCACTTCCCTGTTGAGTGTATGATTGCCTTTGAGCATACTGCTGTGGTTGCTGGAATCCAGGTGGATTAAACTGTTTACTCAAACCTTGCTGATATGGTGGCTGAATAGCATTCTGATTATTACCCCTGCTGGAATTTGGATGATTTCTGTTATTAGGATGATAAGTAGCTGGCACAGGCTTCTGTTGTCGCTGATAATTATTCACATACTGAACAGATTCGTTGACAAGAGAACACTGATCCGTAGCATGAGAACCTGCATAAAGCTTACAAACCATAGCTATTTGATTGACTCCATATGTAGCCAGAGAATCAACCTTCATTGACAGCGCTTGGAGCTGCGCTGCAATAGCGGTGGCTGCATCGACTTCTAGAATACCTGCTACCTTCCCAGGCATCATCCTCTGAGTTGGGTTTTGATGCTCATTTGCAGCCATAGTCTCGATAAGATTATAAGCCTCAGTATAGCTTTTAGCCCATAAGGCGCCTCCAGCTGCTGCATCAAGCATGGGCCGAGATTGGGCCCCCAAACCATTATAGAAACCAGTGATTACCATCCAATCGGGCATTCCATGATGTGGACACTTCATCAACATTTCCTTGTAGCGTTCCTGTAACACCCCCAAATCCGGGGTCGGGGATCCGGGTTGTCACGAGTTCTATTTCCCTTAATAACACCCAATCTTAATAATTAATCAACTACTCTGTACTGTGACCCCACAATAAACACACACACCACACATTATAGTCTAAGAGATGAACATCCAAAAATAATCACAAGTCATTTTATTCCACAATTATCTGCCAATACACCTTAAAAGGTTTTCTGAATAAATTTACATTTTCTTTGCCATTATTACAATTCATAAGTATACATAAATCTGGTACATCAAAAGTTGAAGCCTAGTCTATTGGTAGTTCCCACCTTAGCTACAACGACTTCAATGCCTATAGGAAGCTGCAGAACGTTTCCTATCCGCTCGCGAATTGGGAGCTTGGTCCTGTTCATCTTGTCTATCTGATGTTGTGTGATGAAAGAAGAAAGCAAGGGTGAGCAGCAAGCCCACCAAAATAATATGTATAATGATTAACAATATATGAGCCTTCTCATAGTACTCATGAAGGTCTTGGTCAAAAGAAATGAACCAAGTTGATATCTTAATGCGATGAAGTCGCAAAATATTTAGTATATATATATACATATATACTTTTCAAAATATTGGAAGTCCTCTTCCATGCATAATATACATAGAGTTCCAGTTTATAACTGTATAAAAATATCGTTGCAAGGTGATCTCATATATCTAACCTTGTCTCAACGTTTTTCTGAAAATCTTTGTCATGCATAAGATAATCATTTACTAGATATAAGTTTAAAAGATGAAGTTACAAGATACTCCAATATACTTATATCTTTTCCAAATACTACTTGAACTACCACCGTTCAAGTTATAATTAGTTTCAAAAGTTCATCACATAGATGAGACTACAAGACCAGATTTGAATAGATTAAATCTTTAAAATATCATCAAAATAAAATAAAGTTACGAGATACTTCATTTGATGCAAACATCATTTTGAAAACTTGACCCTGCCAACACTCAACAATCGCCCAACCGTAGCCTTTCTATCGAAGTGCTCTGGGTAGTGTTGCAGAAATATCCAATTGGATGATGAACTCATTACGGGAGTTTGCCGCGCCAGGAAGACCACTTACGATGATCAGTCGTAGTAGTACAACCCCACCATTTTCTACATGTAGAGGAGAACCTGTCGGATTTACTTGTAAACCGAACACTAAACTCCTAAGGAATGGACCGCCTTAGCGGAACTTCCAGGCCATTTGGGCCAATATAATAAGGCTGGGCCGGCGCCACTCGACCAATTACGCCACTCCTAGTTCAGATGAAATCCATGACTCTGAAACGTAAAGCTCGTTCCCCCTTTCCCCAAGTGGAAACTTGTTGATACGGCTCCACCAAGAAGTCGTATCTAGTTGGAAAGGAGAACTCACCGATATTTCCCAAGCGATGCCTGTTAATGGATTAACTTGTTCCAAGAATTTTACTTCCCGAGTGTTGGGTAAGTAATCAATTCATTTATCAAAACAGCAACCTTGTTGCGAATATAAAACACACCACAGAGCCGGATCCCACAGGTTTTGAGCGAGTATTTAAATCCCCTTCGAAAGGAGGATCTTAAATATAAAAATGAGTTTTGGGATCCGCTCTAACTTTTAAAAATCATTTTGAAGACTCGCAAAACATTTTTAAGAATGTTTGGAGTGATGCTGATTTAACAAAATAAATCAGTCCCAATATATTAGAAAATATCTGAATATTATTATTTACATAATATTCCCATAAAGAATAATCTTTATAAAAATAATTGAAGTAGAAGTTTTAAAACTTATACTTGAAATGAATATTAAATAACCAAAGATATACCTATACGAAAGTACTATCTTTATTTGAATAATCAAAAGTGAGTTTGATTATCGACACCTTATTCTTTAATAAAATAAAGAATATATCTCAGCAAATAATCGGAGTCATAGATCCTCAAATGAATATTCAAATAATATTCAATAAATAAAATAAGCTAAGTCATAAGCCCTCGAATGAATATTTGAAATAATATTCAGTAAATAAATAAGTCGAGTCATAAGCGCTCGAATGAATATTCGAAATAATATTCAATAAATAAATAAGTCGAGTCATAAGCCCTCGAATGAATATTCGAAATAATATTCATTAAATAAATAAGTCGAGTCATAAGCCCTCGAATGAATATTCGAAATAATATTCATTAAATAATATAAAGTTATCGAATAAACCTTATTCGATTAATAGTTTTGAAAACTATAACCATATATATATATAAATATATATATAAAATCTACTCGGGATCCTCGACTCCCGGTTTTAGAAAATGTTTTCACCTTTGGGTCCCTATACTGAGGGTATATGCAAATTACCGCTATTCTCTAGCATAGGTATTATCAACTGAACCAACAGATATATATGGCAAGAATACGAAACAGGCATGCATATATACCATATCAGCATGCTTCAATATATCACAAAATTTGCTAATTAACCAACATGCATCTATCACAAGATAATGCATATACATATATACATCACAACAACAGTATAACGGGTAGAAAACTTGCCTGAGCAGCTGGGGGTTACGAATGGCTCAGGACGAGTCTGGTAACCTATAAACAACAAGTAAGTTGGAATTAAACCAAAGTCACTTGTAAATCTATACTCTAACCAACTCAGACTCTAACGCTCGTTTTGCGCTTACTGATTCTCTTAAGTCACTCGAGTACCCTCGGCTCCACCATTTTTTAATAATTTAACCATTACGAGTTTTAAAGAGATTCCTTCGCGAGTGTCTTACCAACTGCCTATTACACCTTACATAAATGTTTTATACTTCAATTAGTCCTTTAAGGTCTTTAACCTATGTTTCAAAGTAAGGCGAGGGGTAAGGGTTCGTTCGCGAAACGTCGTTACTTAAAACGGCCGTTTCTCCTAAACCGTTCATCGGAATCAAACGAACCACATATCAAAACGAAGCTCGTAACATGAACTATCTAAACATGGCAATGGTCAAAACCTAGCAGTGAGTTCAAGGGTTCTGATGTTAAGAACAAAAACAGTCTACGGTAAATTGGGCATTACGATGGCTATGTTTACGCGATTTCCCAAATTTAAACCATTCCAAAACAACCACCAATCAATCCAAATTCAAAACCCAATAAAAACTCCATCCATCCTACATGATAACAGCCCCACAACTCCACATTAACAATTTATACTTATTCCTCACATGAACTAAAAGCTTTACTTAGGTTCCTTAACTAATTATCAAGATGTACAACCCCAAAAATACCACAAAACCAACTAAGCTCTACAAACTCAACCAAACTTTACACAATCAAGCATCATGCTTCACATATACTATATCAATCATATTCATTCCTAATTACTCAAAACTAAAGCTAGGGTTTGAAGTTTATACCTTCCTTGAAGTGGTGGGAGTAGCTAGGAAGCCTTAAGAAGCCTTGAGAAGTCTTAGGGATGCTTGGATCTTAAAGGAAAAACAAGAAAATCAAGTTAAAATTCTTGAATTCACTATTCATTGTCTTCTTCATTGATTTCTTGAAGAAGATTGTGAATGATTTGGAGGCTTAAACTCATAGAATAGCCATAACTATGCATAAGGAATACTAGGGAATTATCTTACCAATTTAGGAAGCCTTGAACTTGGATTTTGAAAATTCTTTTCTTTGAAATAGTAAAAAGCCGAGAGTAAAGCTTGGAAGAAAGAGAGATTTTTGTGTTTTTGCTTTGATTTGATTCTTTGGTTGGTTGTTTTTGATTTGTTTTTGGGTAATTACCTTTCTAACCTTGACTTTCTGTGGTTATAAACCAACCACATCTCCTTCCTCCCTATGTCATGCTTATGTCATCATGTGATGTCATCCTCCCCTCTTTGTCCTCTTCTCATTGGTTGGATGACATCATCCCCTCTAATCTCTTTGATTAACTTCCTAATTGTTTGCTTAATGACCGCTGATCTGTTATACGGTTCGCTTAACTTTCGTTTTCGTTTATCGTTTGAGGGATCATACCCGGGATCTTATTACTTAGGTTCCCTTAACCTTTCTCAATATATTATATTCCTTTTATGATCCTCTCTTATAATCCTTTAATTTAAATCCTTTTTATCCTGTTACCTTATACTCAATTCTTTCCGTATCTAATGGATTTCCAGGAAAAATCAAAGTGTTCGGAATTGGATTCTGACGATCTTTACATACACTTATATACCACATAGAGTACTAATAATATCCCAGAAGATCAATAAAAGAACCCCTACATAGCGTGGCATGAAAAGTTTTCTCATTCAGCAAAAACACTATTCATAAGGGTTTCAAAAATTTTCCAAAAATTGGGGTTATTACAGTCTCCCCTCCTTAAAAGGATTCCGTCCCGGAATCAGATAGAAAATGAATAGGGATACTCTCTGAGCATTGCACTTTCTAACTCTCGAGTAAATTTTCCCACATTGTGGTCCCACCACCAAACTCTGCCTAGTTTGATAATCCTTCTCCTAAGCACTTGTTCCTTTTCACTCTATAACCCTTCCTGGTTGCTCCATATAGGTTACGTCGGGTTGCGTGTCTATGTGCTCATATGCCCCTATTTGTCTGGCATCCGAATTACACTTCCTTAACATTGATACGTGAGACACGTTATGACTTGCTACATGTTCTGGGGTAAGGCTAGCTCATATGCTAACCTCCCAATACTTCTTAATATATCCAAGGGTCCAACAATTGGTGGACTTAGCTTTCCTTTCTTTCCGAATCTCATTAACCCCTTCCAAGGGAATACCTATAACAACACTAGGTCCCCTACTTCCCATTCCTTGTCCTTTCGTGTCAAATCAACATACTTCTTATGTCCATCTTGGGCTACTACCAGCCATCCTCTGATTAAATCTATTGAATCCTTGGTCCTTTGGACCACTGCTGGTCCGAGTATCTTGCGCTCTACAACTTCATCCTAACATAAGGGAGATCGACATTGTCTTCCCTCAAGGATCTCATAAGGCAATATCTCGATAATGACATATGATCTATTGTCGTAAGATAACTCAATCCGCGTTAAGTGATCATTCCAAATTCTTTCAAGTCTATTGCATGGAATTTTTATCACAGCTTCTAGCACTATAGCTTTGGCGTCTCAATACCCATTCTTTTCCAGTTCGTAATCGCTACTACCTTCCGTTCCTAATATTATACTGGTTATACTTTTGCTCGTTAGCGTTCTATAACCTTTTAATAACCACGTCAACCTTATTATCATGAATGTGTTTCCATTCCGAATACTACCACAACTTTATTACTCCTTTTTCAGTTGTTTCTATTTCCCAAAGTTTGATCAATCATATAGAAGTAAATGAATTTGTTGAGAGATCACTATGATCATGAACACTTGTTATATCGCATAGTTAGTACAGAAGGTGGCCAGCCTTTAGTACTTGACAAGCAATTAAACAATAGATGGTACCCTACTAGGCTTCTATCACACAGATAGATAGTCATTCGGCAATACCTCCCCTTCTGGAAGGGTTGTTCTTCTCAGCTTACATGAAATGAAAAGAAGAGAAAAGAACGAACTGAAGAGAATTGTGTATTCATAAAAATTTTATTGCCATAAAATATCTGGCTTGGAATCTACCTCTGAACTATAGAGGTCTGTCATAGGAGAACAAAACATATATATTTATATCAACATCAAGTGTTATAGCATCGTATTTCACATGCCTAAATATTTTCGCTATTCCGTCCATCATTCTATGGACCCAGGCTCTTCCTCGAGCTTATACACAATCACCTTTGAAACTCCCTCGACATTGAAAATCGAATCTGGGATCTCATTCTAGACATCATCGTTACTAGAATTCTATGCTTGCATCGCAACCTTCCTCGTATAGTACTACGACTCTCTATTGATAAGAAAGAATAAATATTCAATAGGTAGATACTCTACTTAATTAGTCTATCAATGATAACCTATACACTACCACGACCCGATTAGTGGTACCCAATCTCAACATCCATTCCAATACAACTCTCACGGTTGTAACCAGCTCATTACTCGCAGAATCATTGCTGCATTACTATGGTCCACTATTGACCTACTGTCGTCATTCATTTTCTATGAAATCTTAATATCTAACCATACGGAGTCCATATATGTCGTATCAAATCCTTCTAAGGAGGTAACATAATCACCATTCCTGATTCATGAAGAACACTCCTGATCCTGACATACATACATGATATGAAGCAGATAAAATTGCAGAAGAGTTTCAATCAAATCAATGATAGCAGGTTAATACCATTCTTAATCATATGCTTTAATTAGAAGACTTAACTCGAAGGTTCGTTTAGTCCTTTTTGAAACATGGTCCTGGATTATCCTCAGGATAGGACCTTCTAAGATAGATAGCCCGCTCATGGCGATTACACGAATTAAACCTTTACCAACTATTATTACGGTTGGGTATTGCACAGTCATCAGAAGGAATGTCAATCTTTCAAACCATAATACAACCTTTATGGCTTCAACCATTATCACTGTATTCCTCTAGCACGAGCGCCTGTAATTGTCCTCTTACCTTTAAAGTGTCGGCCACCTCTTTGGCCTTTCCTGATAGTAAAATTTCCTTACAGTCAATGTCATTTTAACCACCTCCAAATAACTTTTCTACCTCATTTCAATCACTGCTTATGTGAAGATGTTTTCCTTAAAATCTGATGAGTAAAAAAAATATCACCATTTTTCCATAAGTTATTGCCTCAGTCTTTAGAGGTTAATCACTGCCACGACTGACTCTCAATCATACTTAGAACATCTTTTATCTTAGGTCCTAATTGCCCTGAACAATTTCGACCTTTACTGGTTCGATCCATACTTTCTCGTGGTTTAACACGTGCCCCACTTGGCATTATTATAATTACGTCATATTTCCTTTATCAACATTTCTATTCTTGAGAATTTTGAATATTACCTTTCTCCTTGTAAAACCTCTAAGGTTATCCTTGAATCGTTCCTCCTGCATTCCCTAGATACAGGGCATATCAAGATACCATTTATTAATACCAGAATTATTGTCTATATACTTCTGAAAATTTCTCCACTGATTCTTAAAGGTTGTTATTACCTTAATCCTTTCCAATTCATACTGTCAAAACTCATACTATCCCTATTAAGGGTGAAATGCCAACCTTTATGCATTCCCCTAGGATTCATTTTAAGTTACCGATGTTCTATCCTTAATTCCACCTTTAAAAAGGTACATGCATCCTTCCATGGATAAATCAAGTCATATATCCCTGATAAGGGTGTCTTATTCAATCATTCCCACCTCGATAGTATATGCCTAATTTTCATAATAACACCTGTATTCAAAATGAGGTCAATCAATATGGCCTCCAAAAGATAACAACGGTTATCCGCTTTTCTTGCCTAATTTCGTAACGATAACAAGGATGTTCTGGAAGATATTGGTCGTGTTCAATGTGAACCTCTTCTTAATAATTCCTTATTTACTTTTGTTGTTTATCTTAACAGTCACCTCAATGTTGGGATATCTTTCATATCTGGCGTCTCCCTTTCTGGGTATCATGCCACCGGTCTTACACTTCACCTTCTTGAAGGTCACTTCCTTCATCCAATTTTCTTAATTTCTTACTTTCTTGTCTCCTCAGTCTATCCGCGTCTCATTATTTATCCTTCGAATTATCTCAAGGTTTCCTCGAATCTTCCCAACTTACAGGGGATAAAATATATGTATCTCTTATGCCCTCAACCATCAATTTTAACTCATGGTGAATCACTCTCATCCTGACGATTACATACTTTTCTATTTCTATTGCTACGAGTCTTTAGGGTTTCCTCATACCCAACTCCCTTATCATTCCTCATACTCTATTGCCGTTATATTCCTTTCCACTTCAATTTCTTTTTATTTTCCTTTCTCTTATCATTATTTCATGAACCAACACAACATAAGCATTGATTTCAAATATCCCGTCATTCTGGATTCTTGTCCTCAGAACGAATCTTGACAACTTTTACAACTTAGATTCATAATTCATCATACTCTTCTGCCTTTCTTCTGGCTCTAAAGCTTTTACACTATCTCCATAACCTTGGGAATTACTTTCCCGAAAACAATTGACTGAACTTTAATCAGTTTATTATAATCTCTGGCTCCATGCCTTTCTTGGTCTTTCACCAGTGGGTGGCCTCTCTCTTTGAAGGGTAAGTGACAAAAACAGTCTTTTGTGATTCATCCAACATTTGGAATCTCAAATGATTCCTATATTTCCTTTAGCCAGGCTCTCTCCTCTACTGGGGTTCGCTTGTTCCTTGGAACTCTGAGAGCTTAGCGACTTAAAGGTCCTGAAAGAATTTCCCACCGCACTGTCTCCCCAGGGTGGTGGTTGGGGATAATAGTCTAAGTTCTTTTTAGACAGGTCCATGAATTGCCGTATAGGAGTACCGTCTCGGGTCTCCTTTCCTTACTCGACTTTCTATTTCCTTAGTTTGAAATGTTTCAACCTTCTCCCATAATCGGGGTTATCTTATACATTAAAAACCTTGTTTTCCACTCTATTATGTTATGGGTTCTTTCTTTCTTGATGGCAACCTCCCTGACTATCACATTCAGGGTTTGCCCTAAATCTTATTCCTCAAACTATGGCTCTCATCTAAGTTCTCATCCTTAAGCTCTTGTACTTTCGGAACCCAAATTCTATAGGAATACCTCATTATTCCCTTATCATCTTTCTCGGTATTAATCTCATAATTATTTGTTGGCTCTCTGCCTTCATTCATCACCTTTTTCTTGCACAATATGCTCTTTCCAATAATTCGGTCTCTATTGCAATCTCAAACAGCTTTTCGGTACCGGCTCCGGTTACCTTCACTTCTATTTCCATCTTCTCAAAATCTCTTATAAACTCTCTCAAAGACATTATTATCTTGAGTCTCTCCTTTTTACTAAGGGCATCAGCCACCACATTGGCTTTCCCCGAATGATAAAGAATCTCATAATCGTAATCCTTGATTAGCTCTAACCGCCTCCTTTGGCGCATGTTAAGCTCTTTCTGCGTGAAAATGTACTAGAGCACTTATGGCTTAGGTAAATCTCGCACTTCTCTCCATACAAGTAGTGCCTCCAATCTTTAGGGCAAAACTATTGCCACGAGCCCAAGCTCATGGGTGGGGATATCGAATTTTATATTCCCTTAATTTTCTTGACGCGTACGCGAGTACCTTGCTGTACTGTACAAGAAGCACCCTAATTCCTTATGCGAAGCGTCAATATAAATCACAAAATATCCTTTTTCCATCCGGCAATGCCAACATAGGGGCCATCACCAATCTTTGCTTCAGTTCTTGAAAGCTGTCCTCACATTTCTCTGTCCATTCGAACTTCTCAGTCTTATGAGTAAGCCGCGTTAAAGGGGGCTACTATCTTTACAAACTTGAACGAACCTCCGGTAGTGACCGGCCAATCCTTCCTCTGGTAGTTTCCCTAACCATGGTCATCAATTCCTCAATGGTCCTTTATTCATTCTTGTCAGGATCCTCCATGGGATCCTCCTCAGCAACTGTCCCTTCTAGGACAACATCCTCAACCGTTACATCCTCAATATCAACATCATCCGGTCCTGTGTTAGGACGCTCTATCGGATCCATAATCTGATCTCCAATAAGTAATAAAACATCATCGCGTTGTTGCTCCTCAACCTCAGGGTTCGGTGTCCCACTACCATATACGATAACGAACTACACTTCTATCGCTACATTTATAAGGGTTGCCATAAGGGTTTTAACTGCCAGTACTACGTTAGGTAGCCCGACTATGAACTTGGCAAGAGTTCTTATTATCTTAGTGAACTTATTATCTTAACGTCACATCATCTCTGAGGTTTATAACGCTTAGCTCTGATACCACTTCTGTAACACCCCCAAATCCGGGGTCGGGGATCCGGGTTGTCACAAGTTCCATTTCCCTTAATAACACCCAATCTTAATAATTAATCAACTACTCTGTACTGTGACCCCACAATAAACACACACACCACACGTTATAGTCTCAAAACATCCAAAAATAATCACAAGTCATTTTATTCCACAATTATCTGCCAATACACCTTAAAAGGTTTTCTGAATAAATTTACATTTTCTTTGCCATTATTACAATTCATAAGTATAAATAAATCTGGTACATCAAAAGTTGAAGCCTAGTCTATTGGTAGTTCCCACCTTAGCTACAGCGACTTCAATGCCTATAGGAAGCTGCAGAACGTTTCCTATCCGCTCGCGAATTGGGAGCTTGGTCCTATTCATCTTGTCTATCTGATGTTGTGTGATGAAAGAAGAAAGCAAGGGTGAGCAGCAAGCCCACCAAAATAATATGTATAATGATTAACAATATATGAGCCTTCTCATAGTACTCATGAAGGTCTTGGTCAAAAGAAATGAACCAAGTTGATATCTTAATGCGATGAAGTCGCAAAATATTTAGTATATATATATACATATATACTTTTCAAAATATTGGAAGTCCTCTTCCATGCATAATATACATAGAGTTCCAGTTTATAACTGTATAAAAATATCGTTGCAAGGTGATCTCATATATCTAACCTTGTCTCAACGTTTTTCTACATGTAGAGGAGAACCTGTCGGATTTACTTGTCAACCGAACACTGAACTCCTAAGGAATGGACCGCCTTAGCGGAACTTCCAGGCCATTTGGGCCAATATAATAAGGCTGGGCCGGCGCCACTCGACTACTTACGCCACTCCTAGTTCAGATGAAATCCATGACTCTGAAACGTAAAGCTCGTTCCCCCTTTCCCCAAGTGGAAACTTGTTGATACGGCTCCACCAAGAAGTCGTATCTAGTTGGAAAGGAGAACTCACTGATATTTCCCAGGAGATGCCTGTTAATGGATTAACTTGTTCCAAGAATTTTACTTCCCGAGTGTTGGGTAAGTAATCAATTCATTTATCAAAACAGCAACCTTGTTGCGAATATAAAACACACCACAGAGCCGGATCCCTCAGGTTTTGAGCGAGTATTTAAATCCCCTTCGAAAGGAGGATCTTAAATATAAAAATGAGTTTTGGGATCCGCTCTAACTTTTAAAAATCATTTTGAAGACTCGCAAAACATTTTTAAGAATGTTTGGAGTGATGCTGATTTAACAAAATAAATCAGTCCCAATATATTAGAAAATATCTGAATATTATTATTTAAATAATATTCCCATAAAGAATAATCTCTATAAAAATAATTGAAGCAGAAGTTTTAAAACTTATACTTGAAATGAATATTAAATAACCAAAGATATACCTATACGAAAGTACTATCTTTATTTGAATAATCAAAAGTGAGTTTGATTATCGACACCTTATTCTTTAATAAAATAAAGAATATATCTCAGCAAATAATCGGAGTCATAGATCCTCAAATGAATATTCAAATAATATTCAATAAATAAAATAAGCTAAGTCATAAGCCCTCGAATGAATATTTGAAATAATATTCAATAAATAAATAAGTCGAGTCATAAGCCCTCGAATGAATATTCGAAATAATATTCAATAAATAAATAAGTCGAGTCATAAGCCCTCGAATGAATATTCGAAATAATATTCATTAAATAAATAAGTCGAGTCATAAGCCCTCGAATGAATATTCGAAATAATATTCATTAAATAATATAAAGTTATCGAATAAACCTTATTCGATTAATAGTTTTGAAAACTATAACCATATATATATATAAATATATATATATATATATAAAATCTACTCGGGATCCTCGACTCCCGGTTTTAGAAAACGTTTTCACCTTTGGGTCCCTATACTAAGGGTATATGCAAATTACCGCTATTCTCTAGTATAGGTATTATCAACTGAACCAACAGATATATATGGCAAGAATACGAAACAGGCATGCATATATACCATTTCAGCATGCTTCAATATATCACAAAATTTGCTAATTAACCAACATGCATCTATCACAAGATAATGCATATACATATATACATCACAACAACAGTATAACGGGTAGAAAACTTGCCTGAGCAGCTGGGGGTTACGAATGGCTCGGGACGAGTCTGGTAACCTATAAACAACAAGTAAGTTGGAATTAAACCAAAGTCAGTTGTAAATCTATACTCTAACCAACTCAGACTCTAACGCTCGTTTTGCGCTTACTGATTCTCTTAAGTCACTCGAGTACCCTCGGCTCCACCATTTTTTAATAATTTAACCATTACGAGTTTTAAGGCGATTCCTTCGCGAGTGTCTTACCAACTGCCTATTACACCTTACATAAATGTTTCATACTTCAATTAGTTCTTTAAGGTCTTTAACCTATGTTTCAAAGTAAGGCGAGGGGTAAGGGTTCGTTCGCGAAACGTCGTTACTTATAACGGCCGTTTCTCCTAAACCGTTCATCGGAATCAAACGAACCACATATCAAAACGAAGCTCGTAACATGAACTATCTAAACATGGCAATGGTCAAAACCTAGCAGTGAGTTCAAGGGTTCTGATGTTAAGAACAAAAACAGTCTACGGTAAATCGGGCATTACGACGGCTATGTTTACGCGATTTCCCAAATTTAAACCATTCCAAAACAACCACCAATCAATCCAAATTCACAACCCATTCAAAACTCCATCCATCCTACATCATAACAACCCCACAACTCCACATTAACAATTTATACTTATTCCTCACATGAACTAAAAGCTTTACTTAGGTTCCTTAACTAATTATCAAGATTTACAACCCCAAAAATACCACAAAACCAACTAAGCTCTACAAACTCAACCAAACTTTACACAATCAAGCATCATGATTCACATATACTATATCAATCATATTCATTCCTAATTACTCAAAACTAAAGCTAGGGTTTGAAGTTTATACCTTCCTTGAAGTGGTGGGAGTAGCTAGGAAGCCTTAAGAAGCCTTGAGAAGTCTTAGGGATGCTTGGATCTTAAAGGAAAAGCAAGAAAATCAAGTTAAAATTCTTGAAGTCGCTATTCATTGTCTTCTTCATTGATTTCTTGAAGAAGATTGTGAATGATTTGGAGGCTTAAACTCATAGAATAGCCATAACTATGCATAAGGAATATTAGGGAATTATCTTACCAATTTAGGAAGCCTTGAACTTGGATTTTGAAAATTCTTTTCTTTGAAATAGTAAAAAGCCGAGAGTAAAGCTTGGAAGAAAGAGAGATTTTTGTGTTTTTGCTTTGATTTGATTCTTTGGTTGGTTGTTTTTGATTTGTTTTTGGGTAATTACCTTTCTAACCTTGACTTTGTGTGTTTATAAACCAACCACATCTCCTTCCTCCCTATGTCATGCTTATGTCATCATGTGATGTCATCCTCCCCTCTTTGTCCTCTTCTCATTGGTTGGATGACATCATCCCCTCTAATCTCTTTGATTAACTTCCTAATTGTTTGCCTAATGACCGCTGATCTGTTATACGGTTCGCTTAACTTTCGTTTTCGTTTATCGTTTGAGGGATCATACCCGGGATCTTATTACTTAGGTTCCCTTAATCTTTCTCAATATATTATATTCCTTTTATGATCCTCTCTTATAATCCTTTAATTTAAATCCTTTTTATCCTGTTACCTTATATTCAATTCTTTCCGTATCTAATGGATTTCCAGGAAAAATCAAAGTGTTCGGAATTGGATTCTGACGATCTTTACATACACTTATATACCACATAGAGTACTAATAATATCCCAGAAGATCAATAACAGAACCCCTACATAGCGTGGCATGAAAAGTTTTCTCATTCAGCAAAAACACTATTCATAAGGGTTTCAAAAATTTTCCAAAAATTGGGGTTATTACAGTTCCCAAGCTTCGCACATAGATTCTGTAGGTTGCTGCGCAAACTGAGTAAGAGCACTCCTCATAGCAGCAGTCTTTTCCATCGGATAAAACTTCACCAGAAACTTTTGCGCAAGATCTTGCCAAGTAGTGATGGACCCAGCTGGTTCAGAATGTAACCAGTCCTTAACTTTGTCCCTCAGTGAGAATGGGAAAAGCCTCAGCTTGATAGCCTCATCAGTATTAACACTTCGATTAATCAATATTAAAACACTCATGAGATCACAACTTCATTACTACTTCCTTCAATAGTTATTGTTATTACCTTTAGCATGTGACAGTGATGATATTAATTGAATAACACGAAACTGATAAAAGCCAACTTTCATTGTACTAATACCATTCTACCAAGCATCCACAATTAAGATAGAAGTTGGATAGGCATCAATTATGTTGAGTTCCTATATGTCTACAGAAATTGACAATACAACGATTTAAGCACAAGTTATTCCTTTTGATTACACAGGGCGAATAAAACTGTTAGAGTTACCCACTAATCATGCACATCATACATGAACCTATGCTAGCATGGCAAGTTCTAAATCTCAAGATCTACTGTCGCTTCACAAGAGATTAACACCCTATCTTATATGTTCGCGACACACATAAGACGAATACGCACAACCAATACTAGATATCATACAATCATCACACACTAAAGTATTAAACAATTAACTAAAGAATTCCATAGTAAATCCGTTGTGACCCCATGATCACGATTAGCCCATAATAGCACTTATCGTCATCATGGGTTCATATGAAATCATGATAAACAAACACAAGAAAATAATAACTAAACTAATTATATTAAACCAGAGTACGTCACAAGAGTAAATAGGTTCAAAGTAAGAAAACTAGCATCCAACGTTATAACGAAATAAGAATCACAAGAAAATATGCTTCCTCTTCGTTGCTGTGTGCTAAAACGGTCTTCTTCCTTATCTCCTTCGCTCCTTGCTTAATACCACGATCCTCTCCCGTGAAAATGTCTCTAAATCTACTTATATAATAGTCCCATAAAACTCAGATTACATAGAAATTGGAAGCCAAACAGAAGTAGAAGTCTAAAAATAATTATTTAATTTCACGACCCTGCGCGGCCGCTCAGCATAGCTGAGCGGGCGCTCAGGACCCTACTGGATTTTTCCTGAGTTTGCTCCGTTTCTTCACCATAATCTGCCCCTTTCTTTCCTCTCGCAATGGTGAACACATGCCAAGGCTTATTCTTGATGATTACTCCTCCGAAGTGCAACTAATACCCTGAAATGCATAAACACTAGAAAAACGCATCAAATACACAAAATACTTGATTTCAAGGCACCAATTTAATCCATTTTAAGATGTTCTAAGTGGTATAAAATGCCACTTATCAGTTGTTATGGTTATGTAGTATGTACAGTAGTGTGTAGTGTGTATCAGTAAACTTTTGAGTTGTATTTATAGACTAGCTATGCTGACTAGTGAGTAGGTTGTTGTACCCTTTTTGCTTTTACTTCCGAAGCGTCCTTACGCTTGTACTACCTAAAACTTTTGATCTATATATATCAGTACCTTTTTCCTTTCCGGCACTGTCATTTATTTTATTGCACCTGTTTTACCTTACCTTATCTATTGCACCAGTTATACCCCTGTGATACCATGTACCCTGTTTTCCATAACTGTTTATATATTCTGTAAAGAAGCATGCAATTTACATAGTTACAACTGTTTTCAAAAAGAGATATTTCTGTTTTGCAAAACTGTTCTTTTATGCAAAAGATTGATTCAAAAGCTAAATAAGTTGATTGATTCTTTACAGAAAATACCTCCCAGAAGAAATACCCGCACCAACACCCAGAATGAAGAAACCAACAACAATAACAACCAAGATGATACAAACCCAAATGTGAACCCAGGACCCATAGACCCAGCAATAGCCCAGATTCTTCAAATCTTGGCCCAACAAACAGTTCACCTGGCACAACAACAACAAAGACAGACCAACCCCCAGGTAACTTTTAAAACTTTTCAAGCAGTAAACCCACCAGAATTCAAGGGTTCCTTAGAGCCAATTGAAGCAAATGTTTGGTTAAAGGAAATAGAGAAGGCATTTGCCTTAATGAAAGTAAAGGAGGAACAGAAGGTTGAGTTTGCAAGTTACTATCTGAAGAATGAAGCCACCTATTGGTGGGAGATGGTAAAGACATTGGAAGGTACAGATGTTATTACTTGGGAAAGGTTTAAGGAATTATTTTTAGAAAAGTATTTTCCTCAGTTTGTTCAGGATCAAATGGAGCTGAAGTTTTTAGAATTAAAGCAAGGGAACATGTCGGTAACAGATTATGAGGGTAAGTTTGAGGAATTGTCAAGGTATGTACCGTCGTATGTGGATACTGACAGGAAGAAGGCTAAAAGATTACAATAAGGTTTGAAACCCTGGATCAGAGGTAAGGTATCCATTTTTGAATTGGATACCTATGCAGGAGTAGTACAAAAGGCTATGATCGTAGAGACAGAGAGTGAGATGTTCCAGAAGGAGAAAGAAAGCAAGAAAAGGAAAGTAGAGGGAAGTGAGGGTCAGTCACAACTAGGGAAGTTTCCAAATTTTAAGAAGGGCAAGTTTCAGCCAGGGAGAAATTTTAATTTCAGGAAACAGAATGCAGGAGACGGAGGCCAGAGCAACCGTCCAGTTAATACAAATCAGCCAAATCAGTTGAGACTAACTTTTCCAGATTGTCAAGTATGTGGAAAGAAGCATGGAGGAGTTTGTAATAAGTTGAATGTGGTATGTTTCAAATGCAACCAGAAAGGGCACTATCCGAGGGAGTGCCGAAATCAGCCAGCAAGAGAACCAGCAAGTAAAGATCAGCCTATCCAGAATCCAGCAGTAAAGGTTCCAGCCATTGGATTTACGTGCTTTAAATGTGGAAAGCCATGACATATGGCCAGGGATTGCAAGACATCAGCCCCAGTCAGTAATGCATTAAGGATTATGGGATCTACCCCAGCAGTGAATGAGACTCCAAGGGCTAGAGTTTTTGACATGTCGGTGAAGGATGCGCTCCAAGATACGGATGTCGTGGCAGGTACGCTTAATGTGAATTCTTTATGTGCCAAAGTGTTAATAGATTCGGGAGCAACTCGATCGTTTATTTCACAAGATTTTGTTAGTAAGTTAAATTGTCCAGTTGAGTGTTTAAATGAAATAATGACTGTGTAATTAGCAAATCAAGAACGTGTATCTGTTAATCAAGTTTATGGGAATTATGAGATTGAGATTTCTGGTAGTAAGATTTGTGTAGATTTGATACCATTTAAGTTAGGAGAATTTGAAGTTATATTAGGGATGGATTGGTTATCTAGGCACGATGCCCAGATAGATTGTCGAAATAAGAAGGTAATGGTGAAAACGCCAGACGAAAGGATAGTCACGTTCAAGGGCCAAAAACAAATAAAGAAGTTCTTAACGATGATTCAAGCCAAGAAGTTACTACGACAAGGATGTGAGCATTTCATGGCATATGTGATTGACAGAAGTCAAGAACCAACAAAACTTGAAGATATTCCAGTTGTGAATGAATTTCCAGACGTATTTCCCGACGAGTTACCAGGACTTCCTCCAGATAGAGAAATTGAATTTGCAATCGACTTAGCACCTGGAACAGAACCAGTATCCAAGGCCCCGTATAGAATGGCGCCCGTCGAGATGAAAGAGCTAGCGAAGCAATTGCAAGAGTTGTTAGAGAAAGGAGTAATCAGACCCAGTGTATCCCCGTGGGGAGCCCCGGTATTATTTGTCAAGAAGAAAGATGGAAGCATGAGACTGTGTATTGACTGTAGAGAGCTCAATAAGCTGACAATCAAGAACAAGTATCCGTTACCCAGAATTGACGATTTGTTCAACCAGTTGAAGGGAGCCAAGTATTTCTCCAAAATTGATTTAAGATCAGGATATCATCAACTATAGATCAAGCCAGAAGATATACCAAAGACAGCTTTCAGAACAAGGTATGGACATTACGAGTTTTTAGTGATGTCTTTTGGGTTAACCAATGCCCCGACAGCGTTTATGGACCTGATGAACAGAATTTTCAAGGAGTATTTGGATAAGTTTGTTTTTGTGTTTATAGACGATATTTTAATCTATTCAAAGACGGAAGAGGATCATGCGGAACATGTGAGAACGGCTTTGGAGATTATAAGGAAAAAGAAGTTATATGCTAAATTCTCGAAGTGTGAGTTTTGGCTACAGGAAGTTCAGTTCTTAGGGCACATAGTTAGTAATGAAGGGATCAAAGTGGACCCGGCAAAGATCGAGGCAATTACGAATTGGTAGAGACCGAAAACACCCACCGAGGTAAGAAGTTTCTTAGGATTGGCGGGATATTATCGTCGATTTATTCAAAATTTCTCAAGGATTGCCACACCATTAACAAAGCTTACACGAAAGAATGAGAATTTTATATGGAATGACAAATGCGAGGAAAGTTTTCAGGAGTTGAAGTGAAGATTAATCACGGCACCTGTTTTGTCACTTCTAGATGATCAAGGGAATTTCATAATTTATAGTGATGCTTCTCACAAAGGATTAGGATGTATTCTAATGCAACACGAAAAGGTGATTGCGTATGCGTCAAGGCAATTGAAACCACACGAACAGAAGTATCCTACTCATGATCTGGAGCTAGCAGCCATAGTTTTCACTTTGAATATTTGGAGACATTATTTGTATGGAGAAAAGTGCGAGATTTTCACGGATCACAAAAGCTTAAAGTACATATTCACACAGAAGGAACTTAATATGAGACAAAGGAGATGGTTAGAGTTGATCAAAGACTATGTTAAATATGAGACAAAGGAAAGCTAAGCCTACGAATTGTTGGACCCTTTGAGGTATTATGACGTATTGGGAAGTTAGCATATGAGCTAGCCCTACCCCCGAACATGTAGTAAGTTCATAACGTGTTCCACATATCAATGTTAAGGAAGTGTAATTCGGATGCCAGACAAATAGGGGCATATGAGTGCATAGACATGCAACCAGACGTAACCTACATGGAGCAACCAAGATGGGTTATAGATCAAAAATGGACAAATGCTTAGGAAAAGAGTTATCAAACTAGTCAGAGTTTGATGGTAGAACCACAATGTGGGAAAATTACGTAAGAGTTAGAAAGTGCAATGCTAAGAAAGTATCCCTACTAATTTTCTATCTGATTCCGGGATGGAATCCTTTTAAGGAGGGGAGACTGTAATAACCCCAATTTTTGGAATTTTTGAAACCCTTATGAATAGTGTTTTGCTGAATAAGAAAACTTTTCATGCCACACTAGGTAGGGGTTCTTTTATTGATCTTCTAGGATATTATTAGTACTCTATGTGGTATATAAGTGTATGTAAAGATCGTCAGAATCCAAATCCGAACACTTTGATTTTTCCCAGAAATCTACCAGATACAGAAAGAATTGAGTATAAGGTAACAAAATAAAAAGGATTTAAATTCAAGGATTATAAGAGAGGATCATAAAAAGGAAAATAATGTATTGAGAAAGGTTAAGGAAACCTAAGTAATAAGATCCCGGGTATGATCCCTCAAACGATAACGAGAACGAAAGTTAAGCGAACCGTATAACAGATCAGCGGTCATTAGGCAAACAATTAGGAGTTAATCAAGGAGGTTAGGGATGATGAGGTCATCAAACCAATAAGAAGAGGGCAAGTAAGGGGTGATGACATAGCGAAGGTGACATAAGCATGACATAGGGGGGTGGTGTGGTTGGTTTTTAACCACACAATTTTTAAGGTTAATAAGGTAATTAACCAAAATCAAATCAAAAGAAACCAAGCTAAGCTAAACAAATCACAAACACAAAAATCATTTCCTTTCTTCTTCAACATTTGCTCTCGGCTTTTCTTCATTTCAAGAAGAAGAAATTTCAAAGTTCAAGTTCCAAGCTTCCTTAATTAGTAAGGTAATTATCTAGTACTCCTTATGCATAGATATGGCTATCCTATAAGTTTAAGCCTCCAATTCATTCTCAATCTCTTCCAAGAAATCAATGAAGAAGATAATGAATAGTGATTTCAAGATTTTTAACTTGATTTTTCTTGTTTTTCCTTTAAGATCCAAGCATCCCTAAGACATCTCAAGGCTTCTTAAGGCTTCCTAGCTACTCACATCACTTCAAGGAAGGTATAACATCTCCAAACCCTAGCTTTACTTTGTATATTAGGATGATTTTGATTGTTATGGTAAAAGAGTAGCTTGATGCTTGCATGTTTAGAGTTTGGGTTGGAGTTGTAGTAAATTGGATGTTGAAATCTTATTGATTAGTTAAAGGACTTGAGTATAGTTTTATATTCTTGTTTGAGAATAACATAAATTGGAGAACTTGAGGTGTTGGGGCAGTTGTAGTATGGTATGGATGGATTTTGGTTGTATTAATGAATTGGGGTTGCTTGGTGGTTGATTTGGAATGGTATAAATTTGGGAAATCGCGTAAACATAGCCGTCATAATGTCTGATTTACTTTATGCTGTTTTGTTCTTAACATTAGGACCCGAGAACTCCCTGCTAGGTTTTGACCATTACCATTATTAGATATTTCATGTTACGAGCTTCGTTTTGATATGTGGTTCGTTTGATTTCGATGTACGGTTTAGGAGAAACGGCCGTTTTAAGTAACGACATTTCGCGAACGAACCATTACCCCTCGCCTTACTTTGAAACATAGGTTAAAGACCTTAAATGACTAATTGGAGTATGAAACATTTATTTAAAGTGTAATAGGCAGTTGGTAAGACACTCGCGAAAGAATCGCCTTAAAACTCGTAATGGTGAATTTATTAAAAATGATGGAGCCGAGGGTACTCGAGCGACTTAAGTGAATCGTTAAGCACAAAGCGAGCGTTAGAGTCTAAATTGGTTAAAGTATAGATTTATAAGTGACTTTGGTTTAATTCCAACATATATGTTGTTCATAGGTTACCAGACTCGTCCCAAGCCATTTGTAACCCCCAGTCGCTCAGGCAAGTTTTCTACCCGTATAACTGTTGTTGTGATGTATATGTGTATATGCATGACCTTGTGATAAATGCATATTTGTTATTAGCAAATTCTTGCGATATATTGGAGCATGTGATATGGTATATATATGCATGCCTGTTTCATATTCTTGATTTATATATCTGTTGGTTCAAATGCTTATTAGTTGCATAATACCTATGCTAGAGATAAGCAGTAGTTGCGTATACCCTGAGTATAGGTGACCCAAAGGTGAACCCCTTTTCTAAAACCGGGAGTAGATGTTCCCGAGTATATGATATATATATATATATATATTTATATATATATATTGATATGGTTTTTAAAAGCTATTAATCGAATAAGGTTTATTCGATAACTTTATATTATTTAATGAATATTGCTTGAATATTCATTCGAGGACTTATGACTCACTTTATATTATTTAATGAATATTACTTGAATATTCATTCGAGGACAGATGACTCCGCTTATATTATTTAATTGAATATTATTTGAATATTCATATGAGAACCTATGACTCCGATTATTTTCTGAAATGTATTCTTTATTTTACTAAAGAATAAGGTGTCGATAATCAAACTTATTTTTTTGATTATTCAAATAAAGATAGTACTTTCGTATAAGTATATCTTTGGTTATTTAATATTCATTTCAAGTATAAGTTTTACAACTTCTACTTCAATTATTTTTATAAAGATTATTCTTTATGGGAATATTATTTAAATAATAATATTCAGATATTTTCTAATATATCGGGACTGATTTATTTCATTAAATCAGCATTACTCCAAACATTCTTAAAAATGTTTTCGAGTCTTCAAAATGATTTTAAAAGTTAGAGCGGATCCCAAAACTCATTTGTATAGTTAAGATCTTCCTTTCGAAGGGGATTTAAATACCCGCTCAAAACTTGAGGGATCCGGCTCAGTGGTGTATTTTACATTCGCAACGAGGTTGCTGTTTCGATAAATGAATTGATTACTTACCCAACGTTCGGGAAGTAAGTCCATCTATTGAGTCGGCATAAGCAACATGGGCTCAGTGGGCGTCCATGAAAGTGTAAGTGGCTCAGTGGGAGTCCATCAAATGCGTAAGTGGCTGAGTGGCAGTTCAGCATAAGGTCCTATTACGGCCAGGGTGATGAACAGTGGGGAATTCGTCCATCTACTAGTAGAAAAGGTTACTTATTGGTATCTTTGCCTGATCAGCAAGATATCAGGTTTATGCCAAGGTTTTCTCCTTTCCAAAATTCATTGGATATTGCAACTCTGTTTATAATTTTCATAACAGAGGTTTTCAAGGAGTGTATGAAATGTATATATATATAGGTGTATATATATATTGGGACTTAATGAAGTATCTCGTAACTTCATTATTTATAATGATATTTCAAGGATTGAATCTATTTAAGTCTTATCTTGTAGTCTCATCTGGGTGATGAACTTTTGAAACTGATTATAACTTGAACGGTGGTAGTTCAAGTAGTATTCGGATATAAGTATATTGGAGTATCTTGTAACTTCATCTTTTAAACTTATATCTAGTAAATGATTATCTTGTGCATGTCAAAGATTTTCGGAAAAACGTTGAGACAAGGTTAGATATATGAGATCACCTTGCAACGATATTTTGTACAGTTATAAACGGGAACTCTGTGTATATTATACATGTCGGAGGATTTCAAAGATTGTGAAAAGTATATATGTATATATATACTGAATATTTTACGACTTGGTCACGGTAAGATATCAAACTTGGTTCATTTCTTCTTGACCAAGACTTTCATGAGTACTATGAAAATGCTCATATATTGTAAATCATTATACATATTATTTTGGTGGGCTTGTTGCTCAACCTTGCTTTCTTCTTTCATCACACAACATCAGCTAGACAAGATGAACAGGACCAAGCTCCCAATTCGCAAGCGGTTAGAAAATGTTCTGCAGTTTTCTGGAAGCGTTGATGCCACCGTAGCTGAGGTAGGAGCTACCAATAGGCTAGGTTTTCAACTATTGATAAACCCGATTTATGTATATTTATGAATTGTAATAATGGCAAAGAAATGTAAATTTATTCAGAAACCCTTTTAAGGTGTATTGGCATATAATTATGGAATAAAACGACTTGTGATTATTTTTGGATATTCATCTCTGAGACTATAACTTGTGGTGTGTGTGTTTATGGTGGGGTCACAGTACAAAATAGTTGATTATTTATTAAGATTGGGTGTTATTAAGGGAAATGGAACTCGTGATGACCCGGATCCCTGACCCCGGATCTGGGGGTGTTACATTAACACACTAACTGATTTCAAATACTGATTGTAGGATAACAGGAGGAATACTCTAGTCTTGGACAGTGGATGCTCATGAGACATGACTGGTTATAAATCCCTACTATCAGAATTTGAGGAGAAAGCTGGCCCAAGTGTTTCTTATGGAGATAGAAAATTAGGAAAAATCTTGGGATATGGCAAAATCAAAGTTGGAAATGTCATCATTGAAAATGTAGCTCTGGTTGCAGGACTCGAGCATAATCTGATCAGTGTGAGTCAAATATGTGATAGAGGTAACTATACCAACTTCTATGAGGAACATTATGAAATTGTCAGAAAGACTGATGGAAAAATTGTAGTGACTGGTGTAAGACATGGTAGTTTATATAAATCTAGAGTTTCCACAAATACTTATAATTCGGAAGTTTATCTACTTAGTAGAGAATCTGTGGAAGACAGCTGGAACTGACATAAAGACTTTCTCACCTCAATTTTAACAATATCAATGAACTTGTGAGGAAAGATCTTATAAGAGGATTTCCCAATACAGTGTCTACTCCTAATGGCTTATGTGACTCATGCTAGAAATCCAAGCAAAGGAAAATGTTTTTCAAGAGTAAAACTGAATCCTCCATTCCTGAACCATTTCTATACTTCATATTGATCTCTTTGGTCCAGTAAATGTTATGTTAATTGACAAGAAGATGTATGCACTCGTAATTTTTGATGAATATACAAGATACACATGGGTGTATTTTCTGCACACCAAGGATGAATCTCCATCCATTCTTCGTGATCATGTAAGAGAGCTGGAAAAAGGATCAACATACAAAATGAAGATCATCAGAAGTGATAATGGAACTGAATTAAATAATAGCTCTATGGAAGAGTTCTGCAAACTCAAGGGGATAAAACAAGAGTTTTATGCTCCTGGAACTCCATAACAAAATGGAGTTGTTGAAAGAAAGAATAGAACTCTTATAGAAGCTGCAAGAACCATGCTAGAGAAAGCAAGATTGCCTACCTACTTCTGGGCTGAGGCTGTGCAAACTGCTTGCTTTACAAAAAATGCAACATTGATCAACAGGAATGGAAAAATACCATTTGAGATGGTGAAATGAAAGGCCAAATTTAAAGTACTTTCAGATTTTTGGTTGTAAGTGTTTTGTTCTCAAAACTCATATGGAGCAGCTTACTAAGTTTGAATTAAAAGTCGATGAAGGCATTTTTGTGGGATATCTTTTGTCTACAAAAACTTTCAGTATTTATAATCTGAGAACAAGAACAATCATGGAATCCATACATGTATCTTTTGATGACAAGAAGATTACATGTCTAGAAGATGCAGATGACCATGAAAAATTGAGATTTGAAAATTAAGTACCATATGCTGAACTTTTAAATCTTGATCCTGATACAGTAAGTCCTGATATCACTCAGAACTCTGGTAATCCACATGACAGTGGAAATTCTTCTAACACTGAAGCATATATTGAGGGGGAGCAACATGATCACATCCAGAGACTTCTACAAGTGATTCAACTCAAGAGACATTATTAGATAGATAATCAGACTCTCATTCATCAAATTATGATGATTCTAACACTGATAACAATGGGAACATTGATTCAGGGGGAGCATCACAAAATGATAGTGGTACTAGTCAAAGAAATAACAAAGAGTTCGTGGATCAAGGGGGTTCTTCTTCAAGGAGTCAAAATGAATGTCTCTACCATTCTTTTATATCTCAAACTGAATCCAAGAAGGTGGAAGAAGCTCTTCAAGATGCTGACTGCATTACAGCAATGCAAGAGGAGCTTAATGAATTTGAAAGGAATAAAGCCTGGACTCTTGTTCCAAGACCAAAGAACAGATCTGTAGTTGGTACAAAATGGGTGTTCAGAAACAAAACTAATAGTGAGGGCATCATTACAAGAAATAAAGCAAGACTGGTTGTAAAGGCCTATTCATAACAAGAAGGCATTGATTATGATGAGACTTTTTCTCCAGTTGCAAGGCTTGAGGCAATAAGAATTTTTCTAGACTATGCTGCTCATAAGAAGTTTAAAGTGTTCCAAATGGATGTAAATAGTGCATTTCTAAATGGAGAACTTGAAGAGGAAGTTTATGTTGAACAACCTCCAGGATTTATTGATCCAAAGTATGCAGATCATGTCTACTTAGTGGATAAAGCACATTATGGACTAAAATAAGCTCCAAGGACCTGGTAAGAAACACTTGCTCTATTTCTGTTATAAAGTGGTTTCACAAGAGGTACAGTTGACCTCTTTTACAAATACCATGGTAAGGACTTGTTATTAATTCAAATATATGTTGATGATATCATTTTTGGATCTACTAATGATAAACTTTATGAGATATTTGCAAAGCTAATGTAGTCTAGGTATCAAATGAGTATGATGGGAGAATTGAGTTATTTTCTGGGGTTACAAGTTAAACAGAATGATGAAGGGATATTCATAAATCAATCCAATTACACCAGGAATTTGCTCAAAAGATTTGGAATGCAAGACAGCTCAACTACATCAACTCCCATGGCCACTGCAACCAAGTTAGATTTAAATACTGGTTCTTCATTAGATATAACTAACTATAGAGGTATGATTGGCTCACTCCTATATTTGACTGCTAGTAGACCTGATATCATGTATGCTACATGTCTCTGTGCAAGGTTCCAAGCTGATCCAAGGGAACCTCATCTATTAGATGTGAAAAGATTTTTTAAATATCTCAAAGGGACCATTAATCTGGAATTATGGTATCCTAGATATTCATACTTTAAGCTAATTGGATATTCATATACTGATTTTGCAGGATACAAAATAGACAGGAAAAGCACTTCCGGATGCTGCCAATTTCTTGGTGATAGATTGATTTCCTGGTATAGCAAGAAGTAAAAGTCAATTTCCACATCAACTGCAGAAGCAGAATATAGTGCTCCAGGAAGCTGTTGTGCACAGATTCTATGGATGAATAATCAGTTACTAGATTATAGGTTAGACTATTCTGCTATTCCTATATATTGTGATAATCAAAGTTCTATTGTAATGACAGGAAATCCAGTGCAGCATTCAATGACTAAACACATCAGCATCAGGTACCATTTCATAAGAGAACCTTGTGGAAGCAGGTACAGTGGAATTGGTCTTTGTTCCAACAGATCAGCAATTAGCAGATATATTCACCAAGCCTCTCTGTGAAGGTACTTTCACAAGATTAGTGAATGAATTGGGAATGATATCAGAACAATTCTCAAACTCTGATAATTAAGAAATAACTGCAGATAGAGTCTGGTACCTTATCATTATGTGTCAATACTTGATAGTTATTAATAATTGTGTTTAAGTTCTGATGCCATGCAAGCATATAATTAAATTCATTCAGTATCTGCATGTTAAACTCTGACTATGTGCATAAGCTCTGATATTGGTCAAATCTGTTTTGACTAATAGATCCTGATTGTAGTTGTTTATTCTGATATTGGTCAAACTAGTGTCGACTGATATATTCTGATAGTTGTGATTAAATACTGATAATGGTTAAGCTTTGATTGACTATTATAATTCATTAATTATTTTGAATATATTCAAAATAAATGGTTATTCAGTATTTTTAATTAATAGTGAGTTAGTGGAATATCTTTTAATAACCTGCATGGGTTAGCTATTGCTATAAGTATCTATCAACAGTCGAGTACTTACATTGGGAATAGGAATCTGAAGAGAGAGATTACTTTTTGTTTATCTAGATACGTGTAATCGTGTATACTTATTGTGTTTAATTATTACATGGTTAATCAAAAAGTCTTTTCAGTTTCTATCTCCACTGCTATAAATTCATACCCTCCACTTCCAAAACATCTCACTGCTTTTTATACACAACTCATCATCTTCTCAAATCTTTTGTCCAAAAACTTCAAAACACTCATAAAAAATGGCTTAACCTCAATTCTACAACCACAACAGTGGATGTTACATGCCCATCTTTAATCCAAGTGATGAAAAGATATACTTTTATCCGTATGGACTTAGGGTCCGTATTGGTGGTGAAATATATCACCCAACTGAAGTTTCAGACTCAGTCTATGATCATCTCTCTTGGGATGATCAGTTGGAACTGCATTTCTTCACCGGCGAAGTTCTTCTCAAAAAGAACTACGTGCTGAGTTGGCGAAACGTTTTCGTCAAGCATGTTAGGAATATGTTGTATACTTGATGATTAGTTAAACAAAACACCTTAGTAGATTTAATTTAGTGATTTTGTACCTTTCAACGGATGATCACTTTAACATCAGTTAAAAGGGTAGCTTATGTATTAATAAGTTTAGTAGCACATATCTGCATATTATAATGCCTTAGAGAACTAGATGTTGTAGAATGTTTTAAGTCATGTTGACTACTAGATTGATATGCAAGATAGGTTGGCTATCTGTAAATATTAGATGTCTTGTAATCTTGTATAAGTGAAATAGAGTTAACTGCTATAAAGATGCTCTCACCGGATGTTCCACATGGTTTCAACGGATGATAAACTAGAGTCTCAACGGATGATCAACCAGAATGTCAACGAATGATCCAACAAAGTCTCAATGGATGATCCCATAGAGTTTTAATGGATGATCAAAATCAAAAGCAGTTGATAGTGACTTGACAGTCACATGCGTTGAATGTATGCAAATGGAATGTGGCAGCCTTTTTACAGGTTTTAGAGAACAAAGAAACATTTCCATTTCCATGCTAACTTGAAGATATTCAAAGATGCTGGATAGAGAAATGAAGAAGCATGTAATTAGATTAAAAATATTTTGTCTTATTTGTTTGTCTTTTTATCATGTAACTTGGTGATATATAAACCAAGGGTAGCAAGTAGAACCTTATCGAAGTGAGTAAGCAATTACCAGAGAAATAGATAAAGCTATATTTATAAAGAATTTCTCAATTCTTCGTAAGTTCAACTACTAAGCAGTTGTGTGCAAATCTTGCATGACAGAGTTCTCAAATTAATATATATCTCTGGTGGAAAATTTCAATCCATCAGAAAGTTTTTAAATACTTGTATTTGATTACTTTGTGTTTGATTTCTTCAATACTTTCATTCTGCATTTTAGCTAAATCAAACACAATTATATATTCAAATTAGAACAGTTCTTAAAATTCGAAAAGTAGCCAGAATTACATTCAACCCCCCTTCTGTAATTCTTTGTTAGATCTTTTGGGAATAACAATTGGTATCAGAGCAAGCTCTTGAAGAACAAAGATTTTAAAGATCACAACAACTAATAAGATGAGCAGAAAATATGTTGGAGTAAAAATTCCATTTCTGGAAAAAGACAACTATCACTACTGGAAGGTGAAAATGCACCTGCATCTCCTCTCTCAAGATGAAGAATTTGTGAACTATATTGAGAAAGGTCCTTATGTCCCTATGAGAGCTGCTACAGGAAATGAAGCATCTATCCCAAAACCTAGAGCAGAATGGTCTGATCCAGATATTGAACAAGTTCATAAGGATAAGAAGGCCATGAACATTTTGTTTAATGGTGTTGATGGTGACATGTTTGATAACATAATCAATTGCAAAACTGCTAAAGATGTTTGGATACAATTCAAGTTATATGTGATGGAACTAAGCAAGTAAGGGAAAATAAAATGCAACCCTTGATTTCAGCAATGTGAGCATTTTCATAGTGAAGAAAGTGATTCACTTACTGACATATTTAGTAGGTTCCTAAAACTACTAAATGCTCTAAATCTGCATGGAAGAGTCTATCAGACAAATGACTCAAATCTCAAATTCCTTAGATCTCTGCCAAAGGAATGGAAGCCTATGACAGTCTCACTAAGAAATTCTCAAGATTACAAGTAATTTACCTTGGACAGACTGTATGGGATTTTAAAAACCTATGAGCTTGAAATAGAGCAAGATGAGAAGCTGGAGAAAGGAAGAAAAAGGGGAGGATTTATTGCATTGGTTGCTGAGCAAGAGAAAGAGAATGAGATAAAGGTTGAAGCTGTGGAATCTGCATAAAACCCTAGAGTTTGTGAAGGCAAAGGAAAAGGGATATTAGCTGCAAATAAATACCATCTTAGTCAAGATGATATGGATGACATAGATGAATATCTGGATTTTCTATCTAGAAGGTTTGCCAAGCTCGAATTCAAGAAGAAATTTGGAGCATCCAAGCCTAACAGAAACATGGTTGACAAGTCAAAGTTTAAATGGTTGACATGGCTTGAGTGGTCATTTTTCAAATGAGTGCAGAAAGCCTGATTCTGATAGAAAGAAGTTTGAGCCTGTGGATTACAAAAAGAAATATTTTGAACAGCTCAAACAGAAGGAAACGGGCCTTTCTAACTCGGGAAAATGACTGGGCTGCTGATGGATTAGAGGAGGATGATGATACAAGCTATGTCAATCTAGCACTTATGGCCAAATCAGATGAAACAGAGGTCAGTTCATCCAGTAATCAAGTAATCACTACTAATCTAGCACATTTATCTAAAACTTAGTGTAATGATACTATAAATGACATGTCTACTGAATTATATCATCTGCATGTTATACTCAAATCTCTCACTAAAGAAAACACAAAAATTACAGAGATTAATTTGTTTTTAAGTGAAAGAAATAATGTGTTAGAATCTCAATTTGTTGAGTTTGAGAAACTAAAGATGGAGTGAAAGATTGCCAAAAATGAACTGACTGAATCTTTAAAGAAAGAGGATATTTTAAGAAAGTAACTTGAATGAGAACAGGAAGTAATTAAGGTATGGAAATCATCTAGAGATGTCCATGCTCAAATTACTAAAGTTCAAGGTATAGAATCTTTTTGTGATGGATCCTGGAAAAAGAGCAAGGAGAAACTAAATCCTAACTTGGAAGAAGGACTTTCAACGGATGAGGACTCGAAGGATAATGAAGGTTATCCGTCGAATGATCAAAAGGATTATCCATCGAAGACAAGGAACCACATCCGTTGAATGAAAGAAAGCCAGTTAGCAAATCCCAGCTAGCTAAGTTAAATGAGAAATATGGATCAGTTTCCAAGAACTTTATTCCAGGTGAAACAATTCAAGTGAAAAAGAACAAGAGTCAATGTAGGGCATCTGTCAATCAAGCAATTGAATGACAGGTTGGAGAAAATTGAGGTTAAAGCGGAATCAAAAAGGAAAAACAATAGAAATGGGAATGTAGGAATTAATGAACACAACAACTACACACCTGATAAATATGCACCTAGAAAAATATGTGTGACATGTGATAATGTTAATCATTTGTTTATTAATTGCAAACTTGCTATGCCTGCACCCATGTCTACACCTCTTTCCTTTTTTAACATGCCTACCATGCCTGTGAATGTTATTCCTGCACATAATTTGAATGCACAATTTTCTAATATTCCATTTGCACATAATCTTTACTATGCTGCATTTAGTATGCCACAAATGCCATTTAACATGCCTTACTGGAATAACATGTTTGCACATAATATGCCTTTCAATGTTATCAACCTCTGCATGATGATTCTGTAATGATGAATGGTATCAAAGGTTCTTGACTAAGGATTAATCTCAGATACCTAAGTCAAATGAGGACAAGCCTAAGAAACCTAAGAAAAAGGCTAATAAAACAGGACTCAAAAAAACTTGGGTACTAAAATCAACTTGATTTAATTTTGTTGTGTGAAGGGAAACATAAAGAATATTTGGTATTTGGATAATGGGTGCTCAAGGCACATGATTGGAGATTCTACCCTGCTCACTGAGTTCAAGGAGAGAGCTGGCCCAAGTATCACTTTTGGAGATGACAACAAGGGTTATACAGTGGGATATGGATTGATTTCTAAAGACAATGTCATTTTTGAGAAAGTTGCCCTAGTGGATGGACTCAAGCATAATTTGTTGAGTATCAGCCAGCTTTGTGACAAGGGCAACTCAGTAACATTCAATTCTGAAGCCTGTGTTGTGACCAACAAGAAAAACAACAAAGTGGTTCTCGCTGGAGTGAGAAAAGGAAATATGTATCTAGCTGACTTCAACTCATCAAATGCAGAATCTGTCACTTGTCTCTTCAGCAAGGCAAGTCAAGATGAAAGTTGGCTATGGAACAAGAAGTTATCCCATCTTAATTCAAGACTTTGAATGAACTAGTCATAAAAGATTTGGTAAGAGGCATTCCTCAAGTGGAATTCTCAAAGGATGGATTGTGTGATGCTTGTCAAAAGGGAAAGCAGATAAAGGCATCATTCAAAAAGAAGCTTGATTCAACAATTGAAGAACATTTACAACTACTGCACTTGGATTTATTTGGACCAGTCAATGTGTTGTCCATCTCAAAGAAAAGATAATGCCTAGTAATTATGGATGATTTCTCAAAGTTCTCTTGGACATATTATCTCAAATCCAAAGATGAAGCTAGTGAAATCATCATCAATCACATAAGGCAAGTCAACAATCATCCTGATCTAAAAGTTAGAAGAATCAGGAGTGACAATGGAACTGAGTTCAAGAATTCTATAATGGGATTATTTTGTGAAGAGAATGGCATCATGCATGAGTTCTCAACAGAAAGAACCCCGCTACAAAATGGAGTGGTGGAAAGGAAGAACAGCTCTCTTATAGAAGCTGCAAGAAAAATGTTAGAAAAATCAAAGTTACCAACATACTTTTGGGCAGAAGCTGTAAATACTGCATGCTATACTCAGAATATTTCTTTGGTTAATCAAGCAAAATGCATGACACCCTACCAATTGTTCAAGAATAGGAAGCCAACATTAAACTTTCTTCATGTCTTTGGCTGTAAATGCTATATCTTAAGGAATCAAACTGATCAGCATGGAAAGTTTGATGCTAAAGCAGATGAAGGCATTTTTGTTGGATATGCAGTTGGAAAAGCATACAAAGTCTACAATCTCAGAACCAACATTGTTATGGAATCTGTACATGTTGTGTTTGATGATAAAATGATTAAAGGACTGCAAGATGGAGATTTCCATGAAAGCCTCCAATTTGACAATGTTGAGATAATTTATGATGATAGTGATGATGAAAGTGATCAAGAAACTAAATCTAAGGATAATACAGAAAAGTCTACAACAAATGAAACACATAATTCAATATCCGTCGAAAGACCAAGTGCATCATCCATTGAAAGACAATCTGCATCATTCGTCGAAAGGCAAAGATCAACATCCGTTGAGCCATCAATAGGAGTTGAAAGCCAATACAGATCACAATCGGAAAGAACCCCAACTTTAAGTCAAAGATCCACAAACTCATGGGGAGTTTATTCTAATTAAAACTCAGTCACACATCAAGGCAACTATGAGGCCTCTTCATCTAGAGCTAATCTACCACAACAGAGAAAATGGACTAGAGATCACCCATTTGAATTGATTATTGGTGATGCATCTTCAAGAGTAAAAACAAGGAAAGCAACTCAAGAAGATTATCTATACAGCAGCTTTCTATCTCAGGAAGAACCTAAAAAGGTGGAAGAAGCTATGTTGGATCCTGATTGGGTTTTAACTATGCAAGAGGAGCTAAACCAATTTGAAAGAAATAATGTTTGGAAGCTGGTACCCAAGCCTAAAGGAAACAATCCTATTGACACCAAGTGGGTATTCAGAAACAAGATGGATGAAAATGGCATAGTAGTCAGGAACAAAGCTAGATTGGTTGCTAAGGGCTACTGTCAACAAGAAGGAATAGATTTTGATGAGACCTTTGCTCCTGTCAAAAGACTTGAAGCCATCAGAATTTTTCTAGCTTATGCAGCCCATGCCAATTTTAAATTCTATCAAATGGATGTTAAAAGTGCATTTCTGAATGGAGATTTAGATGAGGAAGTATATATCAGTCAACCTCCTAGTTTCGAAGACCCTAACTTTCCATAATATGTCTACTATCTTTTGAAAGCACTTTATGGACTGAAGCAAGCACCTAAAGCCTGGTATGACACTATGTCAAAGTTTCTCTTAGAAAATCATTTCACAAAAGGTACTGTCGATAAAATTTTATTTTATAAAAATGTTAATGGCTCTAGAATATTTTTTCAAATTTATGTAGATGATATTATATTTGGCTCTAAAGATGAAAAAGTTTGCAAAAAGTTTGCCAAATTGATGCCAAGTAAATATGAAATGAGCATGATGAGGGAACTAACTTACTTTCTTGGCTTACAAGTTAAGCAAGTTAATGATGGAATATTCATTAGTCAAACCAAATATATTTATGATATTTTAAAGAAGTTTGACTTAATGGATCGCACATCTGCAAAAACTATCATGACCACTGCAACTAAACTTGAGGTAAATACTACTGAAAAGTCTGTGGATATTTCAATCTATAGATGAATGGTTGGCTCACTTTTATATTTAACAGCCAGTAGGCCAGATATAATATTTACTACTTGTCTTTGTGCTAGATTTCAGGTTGATCCTAGAGAATCTCATTTAGTATCTATTAATAGAATTTTTAGATATCTTAAAGGAACACCAAAACTTGGCATTTGGTATCCTAGAGATCCTGGTTTTGATCTAACTGGTTATTCTGATGCAGATTATGCGGGTTGTAAAATTGATAGAAAAAGTACTACAGGAACCTGTCAGTTTCTAGGAAATAAGTTAGTATCTTGGTTCATTAAGAAGCAAAATTCAGTATCTACTTCTACAACTGAGGATGAATTACATGTTGCTGGTGGTTGTTGTGCACATATTTTGTGGATGAAAAATCAACTGTTGGACTATGGTCTACAGGTGAATAAGATTCCTATTTTTTATGATAACACAAGTGCTATTGAAATTACTGAAAATCCAGTATAGCATTCAAGGACCAAGCACATTGACATCAAGTACCACTTCATTAGAGAACATGTCATGAATGGTATTGTAGAACTTCATTTTATTCCATGTGAGGAGTAACTTGCAGACATCTTTACCAAGCCACTTGATAAATCCACCTTTACCAGGTTGGTAAGTGAGTTAGGTATGCTTGATTACTCTTAATTTATTTTGATGTCTAAGCAATTTGTAATGCATCCTAAATAAAATTTGATATTTGTTATAACCGGTATTTCTAAACCCTATTTATATATAATTGTGTGTTTATAATTAAAATTTAAATTGTGTGAAATTATAAATGTGGATGATCTATATGACTGAGTGCCTATAAACTAAGTGTTTAATGTATTAGTTTATATAAAAAAAATTGAAAAGAAAATCTTATCATTTAGTATTTTTAAATGATAATCAAAAGTACTTCATTTTATATGAAAAATTGATTTTAAAAATCTTTTAACAATAAACTTTCAAATTTTATCATTGAATTTCTAAAATGATAAGCTATTTTTTGATATTTATTTTGTGATTTATGGAGATGCATTTATATTTATAAAAATTGTTTGATATAAATTAGTTGATTTTTAAATTGCAAATTACTTAGTTGCCCATGCATGCAAATACCCTCCAATTCAATTTAAAAGGGCATAAGAGACAATTCATACCCCACTAACCTTCTTCGATCCACCAAAAGACTAAACTACCCTTGCATGCACTTTTGCTTGGTTATTAGAGAAGGGCACTTTAGTACATTCTAAATTCCACTATTGAATTAGTGCATGATGAACCATAAAGAGAGGAGTTAAACCAAAACCACACTCCACTCAAGCTCATCATTTTTACTCTCAAATTTTCTCTCATCCCCCTCTCTTTCTCTTCATTCGGCCAAACCCTTCCCTCATTCCCTTCAATTTTTCTTCATCAAATCCTTGCCATTCTAGTGTAATTGCATTACCCATTCATATAATATACACTTTACAAGAAGTTACATGTTTAGGAGATGAAGTTTAATGCTTGCATGTCTTGATTTTATGTGATCTCCAAAGAGAAACTCTTAATTCATGTGGATTAAAGAGTTCTCTATGAGATATACTTTTTATATGCATAAACTAAGCATTTCCATGAATAAAACTCTTTTAAAACCTTTGTATGCTACTGATCTTTAGTTGTAAAGTCATAATCTACTTTTCATGTTAGAGATAGGGCATTATTTTCAAGTATAATAATGTTATATATGCTCTTCTTTTCGAAAATGTACATGCATGCTTAGTTTGTGTTAAATTCGACCTTATATGTCCTTAAAATGAATTGTTTCCTTGATATTATGCTTGATCTTAGTTGTTAGAAGGTACTGTTCATGATATTTTGAAGTATTTAAGTATTTTAAGTCAAATTTATGAGCTAATAACCCTCCTATTTAGTCGAACTTGATTTAGTGATCATCTTGAGTTGCATGCTAAGTTTTATTTTGCATTTTGGTACTATAGGGGATGGATGATCTCCATTATTGGTTGAGGACTTAGTTTAGAGTCTTATAGTAGTAAATTTTCCTTGGTTGAGATTTAATTCGTGGTTTTAAAGTGGGAGTTAAGGTGGAAAGGCTAGGATGGAATTCTGAAATTTTTTCCAGATTTGCATGTGAGTTTTGTGTTGTTTTTGAATGGGCATTTCTTAGGCATTATTAGGTCCAAGCCACGGGGAGTTAAGACTTGGGGTATAATTGAGTCTAGAACTCACAAATTAGAGAAACCCAACCATTTAGTGAGGTGCACACACCAAAATTTAGAATTTGTCCAACAGGGGACAATTTTGTTACAACTTCGAAATGAGAAGTTTTGACCATGTCATGGGTAGGCCCTTACTAGGAATTTGTTAGCCCTAGTTAGAGGGAGTGTCAGAGGAGTTCTTCCAGCCATAGTTCATAGGAATTGAGTTAGAATCATGTGTCATAAGTTAGTGCAAAACATGACACTTTTCTATCCAGAAAACGGGGAACATTTGACTTTAAGCTTAGGCCCAGGTAGGCCCAAGCTAGGCCCTTGAGCCACACCAAGTTGGAGAGTTTCCTTATGGTAATAATAGTCTAGTGTAGAAGTTTGAGAGGTAAAATTGAAGTGTAAGTATGTCAATTGTACTCATAAACCTGTTGGTGTCACCTTGAAATCACTAAAATGAGCAAAATCACTTAACCATTAGTTTTAAGGCACTTATGAGTGAGGCCTAGGTTGACCACTATAGTTGTAAGATAGTATGAGTTCAGTAGAGTGTAAGGCCTAAGTCAGGGTCCATAAGAACTTGATGATTTAGAAAAGGCACTTCGAGTTATGAGGACGATATTGAGAGTTTTGGCTAGTTTAGCATAACTAAGTGACTTGAGTAAGTGGAGTGAGATCATCCAAGCCTTGTGATGCAATATAGTGTATATGGATATATTATTATGTACTTAAATGTGCTGTGAACATGAGGTACTATGTGAGATTTTATGCTTATAAGGTAATTATAAGCGTTTATGTGTATATAGGCCTAAGTGCCAATGTGCGTAATTTCGGTTTATAATTAGGTTGAGTTAGTGAGTATCTATTATAATGAGGATATTATTATTTTCTGTAAGCTCTTGAGACGAGGGTAAATTTTCCATTAAAGTCGATTGAAGCTCTAGTTTCTCCCACCTGCAAGTCAAGTCAAGCCTTTCTCAAGACAAGTGTTTCAACCTACCTTTTTGTTTATACTACAAGATAGTGTTAGCCCAGCTTTTATATATGATTCGAGTATTCTAATTCACCTTGATATATATGATCCAAATGGTTTAAAATCTATCTTTCTTATTATATGCAAATGCCATGAACCCTCAAGTATCTATTACAAGTAGTTTAACTTTGCTTTGAAATTTCTATGCAAGTAATTCAAAAGTCGTACCATGCTAATATACCAAGTAATTGTGATGTGGAACCCTGTGGACATTATACTCAGCAACATTATCTTGATACCTAAAAGTCATCTATCCTTTAAAAGTCGTTCATGATTGCTTGATAACCCTATTCTTACTCCTAAAACATGATACCCTATTATACTTTAAACTGATGCTCACCTTCTTTATATTTCAATACCTATGTCTTATCTGGAACCATTACCTTGAACCTAGTTTGACTTAATTCCTTCATACTATCTGATAACCCTGCTAAATCTCATTGTCAAATTCCTTGTGAATAGAAACCTTGTAATCCCATGATAAAGTATAGTCTTGTTGATCATGGCCTTGAAATTTAGTGGACCTATTCCGTGTGCTTCAAAATTGATCTAGAACCCTTGATAAAGATGCTCACTGTTTAAGAAATTAACCGTCACTTGGCATCAGTTTTTAAAATAAAAATTTAAAATTTGGATTTCCAGTCCCAAAGGGGGGCAAATATTTTCTTTAGATAGTGGATCTGGACTGAGACACAAGTCCTTTCCACTCTTAATTTATAGGCTTAAAAGTTTCCTAGGGATCCCATTAATGTTCTAGAACCCTGCGAGGTTCGGGATTACTTCGCAGCTTATCACCGGCTATAATTCGTAGCGTCATAAAATGGTTTTTGATAAGGAAATGGTTTTGAATGGTTTTATTACAAGAAAAGATGCCATCACCCTGAAAGTTTATCTCTTGATACTATATTGTTGAATCTTTCAATTCCATTATTAATGTTTTATTCTTGTTTATGTATATTATAGCGCTTGTTGAGCATTTGGCTCACTACTTGCTTACCCTGATATTACAGCTAGCAGATATGGTTAGATTCAAGCAGACAACGCGTAAGACTTGTGATGCTGATTCGTATGTTCGAGCTCAGGTAGTTAGTGATTCTGTGTGTGAGGACTCGATTTTAAAATCAGGTTGTATTAGTTAATAGTGTTGGGCTGTTCCAGACCCTAAACTGTAAGATCTTGGATTCAGATGTATTTACTTCCTTTTATTAACTAATATAATTACTCGTATATTGTCATTTGTAAATGTTTGGATTCAGAAGTAAATACATCTGAATCCAAGATCTTACAGTTTAGGGTTTGGAACAGCCCAACATTATTAACTAATACAACCTGATTTCAAAATCGAGTCCTCACACACAAAATCACTAACTACATGAGCTCCAACATACGAATCATCATTACAAGTCTTATGCGATGTCTGCTTGAATCTAACCATATCTACTAACTATAATATCAGGGTAAGCAAGTAGTGAGCCAAATGCTCAACAAGCGCTATAATATATATAAACAAGAATAAAACATTAACAATGGAATTGAAAGATTCAACAATATAGTATCAAGAGATAAACTTTCAGGGTGATGGCATCTTTTCTTGTAATAAAACCATTCAAAATCATTTCCTTATTAAAAACCATTTTATGACGCTACAGATTACAGCCGGTGATCAGCCGCGAAATAATTCCGAACCTCTCTGGGTTCTAGAATATTAATGGGATCCCTAGGCAACTTTTAAGCCTACAAATTAAGCGCGGAAAGGACTTGCGTCTCAGTCCAGATCCACTATCTAAAGAAAATATTTGTCCCCCTTTGGGACTGGAAATCCAAATTTTAACTTTTTATTTTAAAAACTGATGCCAAGTGACGGTTAATTTCTTAAATAGTGAGCATCTTTATCAAGGGTTCTAGATCAACTTTGAAGCACAGAGAATAGGTCCACTAAATTTTAATGCCATGATCAACTAGACTATACTTTATCAAGGGAATTGCAAGGTTTCTATTCACAAGGAATTTGATAATGAGATTTAGTAGGGTTATCGGATAGTATGAAGGAACTAAGTCAAACTAGGTTCAAGGTAATGGTTCCAGATAAGACATAGGTATTGAAATATAAACAAAGTGAGGATCAGTTCAAAGTATAACAGGGTATCATGTTTTAGGAGTAAGAATATGGTTATCAAGCAATCATGAACGACTTTTAAGGGATAGCTGACTTTTAGGTATCAAGATAAGGTTACTGAGTATAACTTGCACATGGTTTCACATCACAATTACTTGGTATATTAGCATAGTACGACTTTTGAATTACTTGCATAGAAATCTCCAATCAATGTTAAACTACTTGCAATAGATACTTGAGGGTTCATGGTATTTGCATATAATACGAAAGATAGATTTGAAACCATTTGGATCATATATATCAAGGTGAATTAGAATACTCGCATCATATATAAAAGCTGGGCTAACATTATCTTGCAGTATAAACAAAAAGGTAGGTTGAAACACTTGCCTTGAGAAAGGCTTGACTTGACTGGCAGGTGGGAGCAACTGGAGCTTCACTCGACTTTAATGGAAAGTTTACCCTCATCTCGAGAGCCTACACAAAATAATAATATCCTCATTATAATATATACTCACTAACTCAACCTAATTATAAATCGAAATTACGCACATTGGCACTTAGGCCTATATACACATAAATGCTTATAATTACCTTATAAGCATAATAGCTCACATAACCACTCATGTTCGCATAGCACATTTAAGTACATAATAATATATCCATACACACTATATTGCATCACTAGGCTTGAATGATCTCACTCCACTTACTCAAGTCATTTAGTTATGCTAAACTAGCCAAAACCCTTAATATTGTCCTCATAACTCGAAGTGCCTTTTCTAAACCATCAAGTTCTTATGGACCATTACTTAGGCCTTACACTCTACTGACCTCATACTATCTTACAACTATGGTGGTCAACCTAGGCCTCACTCATAAGTGCCCTAAAACTAATGGTTAAGTGATTTTGCTCATTATAGTGATTTCAGGGTGACACCAGTGGGTTTATGAGTACAATTGACATACTTAAACTTCAGGTTTACCTCTAAAACTTTTACACTAGACTCTTCTGACCATAAGGCAACTCTTAAACTTGGTGTGGCTCAAGGGCCTAGCTTGAGCCTACCTGGGCCTAAGCTTAAAGTCCAATGTTCCCCTGTTTTCTAGACATAAAAGTGTGCTATTTTGCTCTAACTTATAACACATGATTCTAACTCAATTCCTATGAACTATGGCTGAAAAAAATCCTTTGACACTCCCTCTAACTAGGGCTAACCAAGGACTAGTGAGGACCTACCCATGACATGGTCAAAACTCCTCATTTCTAAGTTGCAACAAAACTGTCCCATTCTGGACATATTCTAAATTTTGGTGTGTGCACCTCACTAAATGGTTGGGTTTCTCTAATTTGTGACTTCTAGACTCAATTATACCCCAAGTCTTAACTCCCCGTGGCTTGGGCCTAACAATGCCTAATAAATGCCCATTTAAAATTAACATAAAACTCACAGGCAAGTCTGGAAAAAATTTCAGAATTCCATCCTAGCCTTTCCACCTTAACTCCCACTTTAAAACCATGAATTAAATCTCAACCAAGGCAAATTTACTACTATAAGACTTTAAACTAATGCCTCAACCAATAATGGAGATCATCCATGCCTAATAGTACCAACATGCAAAATAAAACTTAACATGCAACTGAAGATGATCACTAAATCAAGTTCGACTAAACAAGAGGGTTATTAGCTCATAAATTTGACTTAAAATACTTAACTATTTCAAAAGATCATGAACACTACCTTTTAACAACTAAGATCAAGCATAATATCAAGGAAACAATTCATTTTAAGCATATATAAGGTCGAATTTAACACAAACTAAGCATGCATGTCCATTTTCGAAAAGAAGAGCATATATAACATGATTATACTTGAAAATAATGCCCTATCTCTAACATGCAAATTAGATTATGACTTTACAACTGAATATCAGTAGCATGCAAAGGTTTTAAAATAATTTTATTCATGGAAACACTTAGTTTATGCACATAAAATGTATATCTCATAGAGAACTCTTTAATCCACATGAATTAAGAGTTTCTCTTTAGAGATCACATAAAATCAAGACATGCAAGCATTAAAATTCATCTCCTAAGTATGAAACTTCTTGTAAAGTGTATATTATATGAATGGGTAATGGAATTACACTAGAATGGCAAGGATTTGATGAAGAAAAATTGAAGGGAATGGGGGAAGGGGCTTCGGCCGAATGAAGAAAAAGAGAGGGGGAGGAGAGAAAATTTGAGAGTGAAAATGATGAGCTTGAGTGGAGTGTGGTTTTGGGTTAACTCCTCTCTTTATGGTTCATCATGCACTAGTTCAATAGTGGAAATTAGAATGTACTAAAGTGCCCTTCTCCAATAACCAAGCAAAAGTGCATGTAAGGGTAGTTTAGTCTTTTGGTGGATAGAAGAAGGTTAGTGGGGTATGAATTGTCTCTTATGCCCTTTTAAATTGAATTGGAGGGTATTTGCATGCATGGGCAACTAAGTAATTTGTAATTTAAAAAGCAACTAATTTATATAAAACAATTTTTATAAATATAAATGCACCTCCATAAATCACAAAATAAATATCATAAAATAGCTTATGATTTTAGAAATTTAATGATATAAAATTTGAAAGTTTATTGTTAAAAGATTTTTAAAATCGATTTTTCATATAAAATGAAGTACTGTTGATTATCATTTAAATACTAAATGATAAGATTTTCTTTTCAAATTTTTTTTATATAAACTAATACATTAAACACTTAGTTTATAGGAACTCAGTCATATAGATCATCTACATTAATAATTCCACACAATTTAAATTTTAATTATAAACACTCAATTATATATAGACAGGGTTTAGAAATACCGTTCGTAACATCCTCTCCCCCTTTAAGGATTTTGTCCTCAGAATCTAAGAGAATAAGTGAGGATACCGGCTATGCATATCCAACTCTAGTTCCCACATTGACTCTTCAACCTTGGGATTTCTCCAAAGTATTCTTACCAACTTGACCAACTTATTTCTAAGACTCTTCTCTTGTCAGTCGAGTATTTTGACAGGTTGCTCCATAAATGACAGGTCTTCCTGAATATCTATAGGTTCATATTTTATCACATGGTTTGTAACGCCCCCAAATCCGGGGTCAGGGGATTTGGTCGTCACTATAAAACTTCAATCCAAAATAACCTGTTTAATAAAAAATAAATGCCAGCGGAAGATATTTATCATTTATGACCCCAAACTAATCCAAGATCTTTTAAGGTTACAGTTCTAGAAACAAGATATCCAAATTCCATCAATAATTTTTTTTTCCACTTTTAAAACTCTTTTCAATAAATTCCAACTCAAAACTAACCCACTAGTATAACTTCGAAATGAAGTATACTAGGCCCAAATAAGATACACAACTATAATATAATATAATATAATATAAACAACTTTACACAATAAAACTTACACTAGCCCGCAAACCCTGGATCAACCACCTTCCAATAGCTTCTTCTTTGCTTCCTCGAATTACGCGGCTAAACAGCAAGCTAATCCTCACTGGAGGTTAAATTTAAAAACAGGCAAGTATGAGCGAAAGAAATGCTCAGCAAGATCATTATGACATATATAGGGTCATTTTGATATAAAACCGACATCTGCATCAAAGCAGAACATTTAAAATCATAATTGCCGAATCATAAAATTTTAGTTGAGGAACCCCAAAATTGATTCCTTAATTGTATTCAAAACCATTTTGATATTTTTGAGCGAGATGCTTCAACAATACTTTGAATCTTGACGAGAATAAAACTCGTAACACAGTGTTTACGGAAATATCGTAAACCACAATAACATAAGACAATGATTATGGATTGAATCATAAAATTTATTCAAAACCGTACTCTTCAAATTAATACTTATTTTGCTGTCATATCAAATTAGATATCACTACGAACTTTGATGCTAACAACATTCCATACTGAAGTCAACATCAATCATCTATATTAATACCACCTTTCATATTTAACAACAACGTAAGTATCAGCATAAATCAAAATCTGAATCAAAACCACACTTTACCATTATTCCAAAACAAAAACTGTTGATAAATCATTCCTTATAAGATTATCAAAAGCAATATAATAATATCGATTGAAACCAAATTATGCACTATGTTGTTCCTGATGATCAGTCATGAAACAACACCGGTATCCCGCAGCCATACCGTTAATATAGGTACTACCCGTATCCCGAAGACATACGGTACCTATAGGGCGCCAGAAAAAGGCATAACTAGCCTTGTAAGATATTACACTTCTGTATTGCACTTCCGTATAATAGCTCACGCTGGACCGGTGCCTCGGCCTCTTACGCAACCAGTAACCATCAAATCTCAAAACCTTTTATTGAAAAGGGGTCATAATACTCGACACCCGAAATAATTTTATTCCCTCATTCACTTGGGCAGGAATACTTGCAATAAAATCATTTTTCTCAAAACCCAAAACATTTGTAAATCTATTCTGAACATAGAATAGCAGAAGAGTACTTGCATAAACAGAATTATTTAATTCAGCGATATGTAAAACATTTATCTATCTTGAACTGAATAGGGAAAGCAATACTTGCATGATAAGATTCAAAATAAATATCACTTGAACAATAAGTGATGATAGAAATACTTGCATAATATGATTCGAAATAAACGTCACTTGAACGATAAGTGAAGTCAGGGGTACTTGCCTTAAGGTTTTTAGCAGTTAGTCTCACTCGTAAAGACGCATCTATCCTGACATTCTGTCTTAAAATATCACCATCTTACTTTTCAACACTTCATCGATATGCTGCTCCTGCGATTGCTAGAAGCCAGCTACCCAATACCATTCCATCTCATTCTTTATCCAACGTCTTGTCCTGATCAACTTGAGAGATCCGCATCTATAATTAAAATATAGAACTTTAATCGTCTAAACGATAATCACTCGACGAACTGCGCGTCAAAAGCCTATCGACTACCCATACGATAGCCCACACATAAATATAACAAATAAACACAGGATCCTTGATCCACATACACACATAATTCACATAGCACATAAGCACATAACTCATATATCACATAATTCATATCACATAATTCATATAACACAGGACTCGGTACGTTTAAAACTGAAATTGGGTCAAAATACGATTTATCGATGAATAATCGACTCAGAATCATTCGTTAAATAAGCGACCTTTTGAAACAAAAGAATTTGGGTCTCGAACGTATTTTTATTGAAAGCGGAATATTTTTCTGAGTTTGGAAGCGTTCGTTTCGTATTAAACGGACGAACGGTTTATTTATAGAAATATCTTGTCCCCACACGTAATTAGGTTTCGTAAAATTTAATTATACATATATCCTCGTTCGACGTCTCCGATAATCATAGGTTACGTTCCCGTATTTTCGGAATTAATTTCCTGAAAATCGGGCAGCGTCTCTTTTGTTTATCGGCCTACCCGTCGAACATCCCGACGTCAAAACACAACAACACAATCAATCGCAATCCAACAATCCAATTCTTAACTTCAGTCAACAACTTCGCAATCTCACCAATACTAATTAAATACAATCATTAATCGCTATTATCTGCAATTTTATGTTTTAAACCTTATTTTACAACTTTTATTCGTATTTTGCGTTTTAAATCGTATTTTATAATTTAAATCATATTTTATATTTTTAAATCGTAGGACTCAGATCGAATCATCATAGTCCACCGTCGGCTCGCCGAAGCTCATCGTCGACGGCGATAAAATTCGCGGGTACCCGAATAATTTCGGGTTTCCAACACGAATTTCACCAATTAAATCATTTCGGAATGATCAGAAATTTAATTTCGAAAATCAAGAATATTTCATTCGAAACTTTTCCACAAAGTTACACAATAATTCGAACCATCAAAGTAAAAGGATCGAATTAATCACAGTAACACAGCCATAATCCAACCCAATCAGCACAGCAACAACAAACGGAAACAAGCCGGAAAACCGAGCACACAAACCGGAAACCGAACACACAAACCGAAAATTACAGCAACAAGAATCAGTGATACTCACATATATACGTACATACACGTATGTGTGTATATACATATACATCATCAAAATCGACTGCAGAAATAAACGGTACAGGGGTGAGTTCGCCTAAAAGCGGCAGCTTACCAGAAAGTAACAGACGGCCGGAGCAGTTCCGAAAAAAGGAAAACAGCCGAACTGAAAAGAAACGGACGGGAATAGAAGAAGGGGAAAGGGAAAGAGAGATGACAGAGAGCGAGAGAGATTGGTAGGAGAGAAGAAGAGAGACTGAAAAAGAAAATGAAATAAAATGTAACACTTACCAGGTCATTACACGCGCACGGAAATGCTGCCACGCAGCTCAATTTCTAAGCCACGTGTCCTCTTCTCCGACTGGAAGCCCGATTTTATATCGTTTTTAACATTTTAACGGTTCAACTTACGAATACATATTAATCAGAATAATCCCAAAATAGTTTTAAAATGTTATAAATATCCCGAATTTTAATAAAACATAAACTTCGAAATTTTAGGACAATTTTTTTGAAATGCAATTTATACCCGTCTTTAACGAATAAACGAAACAATGCGCAGGTGAAATTTATCCCAAAAATCACCAAAATAATTTTAAAATTCTCGAAATATTCTAAACTAAATAAAATATGAATTTCGTAATTTTTGAAGAGTTTCGAAATTAATACTGATTTTACAATTAAATACAAACATAAATCATTTAAAGATAATTAATCAATAAAAATATTGATTTCTAAATTTTATAAAATCCCAGAAATAATTATTGTAATTATAAAGTCATAAAAATAATTTTTTTAAAGATAATTTAAATATTTATGAAATTAAATTTTCAATAAAAGTAGTTTTAAAGATAAAAAAAAATGATACGACTCAGTAATTAATAATACAATAATCCTCAATCACAACTGAGTCCGACATGATTAATATTACATACAACACATAGCAGACATAATATCCATCCAATTCCTAATATTACTAAACGAACTCACTTTACCGATATCAATAAAATGATCGGTTTTCAAATAAACTTTTGAAAATAATACATTTAAAGAAATATTTTCAGAAATTAACAAGGATCAATATAACACTCAACAATTAGTACATTACCATTTAATAACACAAACTCGTCAAATAGGAATAAAATATCCCCAATTTTATTCCTTCTAAATCAGAAAATCACATAAACATATTCAAATATTAATAATAATAATTCTGAAAATACTGGATATCACAATCTACCCTCCTTATAAGGATTCCGTCCTCGGAATCAGCAGAAGAAAGCACTAAGGGATCTTCTAGCCAACTTTCCATTTCGAAATAACCTCAATTTTCCATAATCTCAAATAAATCTTGTATTCCTTGTATAATAAAACTTTTATAGGAGCTTCACTGTGCACCACTGTTCCATTCACCTCTTTTGACCAATTCCTCAATAGAATCGCTTTACTGATTGTGATAAAGAAGAATAGAGAGAAAGATAGAGGGAAGAAAAGAAAGAGAGAGAAAGATAAATAAAGAAACAGATTGACTTCGCTATACACCCCTGATATTTTAATCGCATTGCAATCTACTATTGCTCTTGATAATCCCATCACACAACCCTGCTTTGACTTGACCAGGAAAACTCAGCTTAACTTGATTGGCATACCTTCGAATGTTTGGGATGACAAAATCATGGAATTTCAAAAAGAAAAGAATTTGATACCATAACGGAACCAAAATCTGAATTTGAGAAAAAGTATTGTTGAAATAAAAGAATAACTGAGAGATCAATATGATCAAACGAACTTGGTATTGCGTGTCCAAATTAAGACACTACTAAAGGTTGTTAACCTTCATGTATTCACAATACACACAAGTGATGGCGTCCCATCCAACTCCTATCACACAGACAGGTATACCTTGTTTCCCCTATAATTAGGGTTGTTCATCTCAGTCGGAATAAAAATATCAAAGAATTCAAAATCAAATGAATAAAACTGAAAAGATTTCAAAACTGATATTTCTGAAGGAAATGAAATCCAGAGAACAAAATTCTGGCACCAAAATGAGCAAGTGGTGTCACATCACCAAGAAACTATCCACCAAATAAGAAAAGTGGAAATTAAATATTCATAACTTAGCAGAGCTATCAAAACCTGAAAAATAGGCTTCATGACAACCTCTGGCACATTTAAAACATAGTTATGATTGAAAATGAGTGGTAGGGAATATATCCTCTAACAATTACTTCTTTTGAGAGATGTCAAAAGAAATTATAGAAAGAAAAGGTATTGCCAAAGTCTTAATATTTATCTTCAATTTGAACTCTCCAGTTGAATCGTCACCCACTTCTAGACACTTCTTCACGTTCCAATGATATCGATAATCTCCATCGTCGTCGAATCGTAGTAGCCTCGGAAGATTCCACAATAGAAGTTTGCAGCTTCCCGGAGTTCCGTCCAGCTCAACACAACCATCTCGAACGAATGCGCCTATCTTAACTTACTCGTTGGCACTATATCTGATAGTCCAACAGGAACTCGATATGAGCTCAAACGTCCTCACATAGCTATACACACTCCTACACACTCTCGTTTCTAGTTTACTATAACCTCAGCTCTGATACCAACCTGTAACGCCCCCCAAATCCGGGGTCAGGGGATTTGGTCGTCACTATAAAACTTCAATCCAAAATAACCTGTTTAATCAAAAATAAATGCCAGCGGAAGATATTTATCATTTATGACCCCAAACTAATCCAAGATCTTTTAAGGTTACAGTTCTAGAAACAAGATATCCAAATTCCATCAATAAATTTTTTTCCACTTTTAAAACTCTTTTCAATAAATTCCAACTCAAAACTAACCCACTAGTATAACTTCGAAATGAAGTATACTAGGCCCAAATAAGATACACAACTAAAATATAATATAATATAATATAAACAACTTTACACAATAAAACTTACACTAGCCCGCAAACCCTGGATCAACCACCTTCCAATAGCTTCTTCTTTGCTTCCTCGAATTACGCGGCTAAACAGCAAGCTAATCCTCACTGGAGGTTAAATTTAAAAACAGGCAAGTATGAGCGAAAGAAATGCTCAGCAAGATCATTATGACATATATAGGGTCATTTTGATATAAAACCGACATCTGCATCAAAGCAGAACATTTAAAATCATAATTGCCGAATCATAAAATTTTAGGTAAGGAACCCCAGAATTGATTCCTTAATTGTATTCAAAACCATTTTGATATTTTTGAGCGAGATGCTTCAGCAATACTTTGAATCTTGACGAGAATAAAACTCGTAACACAGTGTTTACGGAAATATCGTAAACCACAATAACATAAGACAATGATTATGGATTGAATCATAAAATTTATTCAAAACCGAACTCTTCAAATTAATACTTATTTTGTTGTCATATCAAATTAGATATCACTACGAACTTTGATGCTCACAACATTCCATACTGAAGTCAACATCAATCATCTATATTAATACCACCTTTGATATTTAACAACAACGTAAGTATCAGCATAAATCAAAATCTGAATCAAAACCACACTTTACCATTATTCCAAAACAAAAACTGTTGATAAATCATTCCTTATAAGATTATCAAAAGCAATATAATAATATCGATTGAAACCAAATTATGCACTATGCTGTTCCTGATGATCAGTCATGAAACAACACCGGTATCCCGCAGCCATACCGTTAATATAGGTACTACCCGTATCCCGAAGACATACGGTACCTATAGGGTGCCAGAAAAAGGCATAACTAGCCTTGTAAGATATTACACTTCTGTATTGCACTTCCGTATAATAGCTCACGCTGGACCGGTGCCTCGGCCTCTTACGCAACCAGTAACCATCAAATCTCAAAACCTTTTATTAAAAAGGGGTCATAATACTCGACACCCGAAATAATTTTATTCCCTCATTCACTTGGGCAAGAATACTTGCAATAAAATCATTTTTCTCAAAACCCAAAACATTTGTAAATCTATTCTGAACATAGAATAGCAGAAGAGTACTTGCATAAACAGAATTATTTAATTCAGCGATATGTAAAACATTTATCTATCTTGAACTGAATAGGGAAAACAATACTTGCATGATAAGATTCAAAATAAATATCACTTGAACAATAAGTGATGATAGAAATACTTGCATAATATGATTCGAAATAAACGTCACTTGAACGATAAGTGAAGTCAGGGGTACTTGCCTTTGGGTTTTTAGCAGTTAGTCACACTCGCAAAGACGCATCTATCCTGACATTCTGTCTTAAAATATCACCATCTTACTTTTCAACACTTCATCGATATGCTGCTCCTGCGATTGCTAGAAGCCAGCTACCCAATACCATTCCATCTCATTCTTTATCCAACGTCTTGTCCTGATCAACTTGAGAGATCCGCATCTATAATTAAAATATAGAACTTTAATCGTCTAAACGATAATCACTCGACGAACTGCGCGTCAAAAGCCTATCGACTACCCATACGATAGCCCACACATAAATATAACAAATAAACACAGGATCCTTGATCCACATACACACATAATTCACATAGCACATAAGCACATAACTCATATATCACATAATTCATATCACATAATTCATATAACACAGGACTCGGTACGTTTAAAACTGAAATTGGGTCAAAATACGATTTATCGATGAATAATCGACTCAGAATCATTCATAAAACAAGCGACCTTTTGAAACAAAAGAATTTGGGTCTCGAACGTATTTTTATTGAAAGCGGAATATTTTTCTGAGTTTGGAAGCGTTCGTTTCGTATTAAACGGACGAACGATTTATTTATAGAAATATCTTGTCCCCACACGTAATTAGGTTTCGTAAAATTTAATTATACATATATCCTCGTTCGACGTCTCCGATAATCATAGGTTACGTTCCCGTATTTTCGGAATTAATTTCCTGAAAATCGGGCAGCGTCTCTTTTGTTTATCGGCCTACCCGTCGAACATCCCGACGTCAAAACACAACAACACAATCAATCGCAATCCAACAATCCAATTCTTAACTTCAGTCAACAACTTCCCAATCTCACCAATACTAATTAAATACAATCATTAATCGCTATTATCTGCAATTTTATGTTTTAAACCTTATTTTACAACTTTTATTCGTATTTTGCGTTTTAAATCGTATTTTATAATTTAAATCATATTTTATATTTTTAAATCGTAGGACTCAGATCGAATCATCATAGTCCACCGTCGGCTCGCCGAAGCTCATCGCCGACGGCGATAAAATTCGCGGGTACCCGAATAATTTCGGGTTTCCAACACGAATTTCACCAATTAAATCATTTCGGAATGATCAAAAATTTAATTTCAAAAATCAAGAATATTTCATTCGAAACTTTTCCACAAAGTTACACAATAATTCGAACCATCAAAGTAAAAGGATCGAATTAATCACAGTAACACAGCCATAATCCAACCCAATCAGCACAACAACAACAAACGGAAACAAGCCAGAAAACCGAGCACACAAACCGGAAACCGAACACACAAACCGAAAATTACAGCAACAAGAATCAGTGATACTCACATATATACGTACATACACGTATGTGTGTATATACATATACATCATCAAAATCGACTGCAGAAATAAACGGTACAGGGGTGAGTTCGCCTGAAAGCGGCGGCTTACCAGAAAGTAACAGACGGCCGGAGCAGTTCCGAAAAAAGGAAAACAGCCGAACTGAAAAGAAACGGACGGGAATAGAAGAAGGGGAAAGGGAAAGAGAGATGACAGAGAGCGAGAGAGATTGGTAGGAGAGAAGAAGAGAGACTGAAAAAGAAAATGAAATAAAATGTAACACTTACCAGGTCATTACACGCGCACGGAAATGCTGCCACGCAGCTCAATTTCTAAGCCACGTGTCGTCTTCTCCGACCGGAAGCCCGATTTTATATCGTTTTTAACATTTTAACGGTTCAACTTACGAATACATATTAATCAGAATAATCCCAAAATAGTTTTAAAATGTTATAAATATCCCGAATTTTAATAAAACATAAACTTCGAAATTTTAGGACAATTTTTTTGAAATGCAATTTATACCCGTCTTTAACGAATAAACGAAACAATGCGCAGGTGAAATTTATCCCAAAAATCACCAAAATAATTTTAAAATTCTCGAAATATTCCAAACTAAATAAAATATGAATTTCATAATTTTTGAAGAGTTTCGAAATTAATACTGATTTTACAATTAAATACAAACATAAATCATTTAAAGATAATTAATCAATAAAAATATTGATTTCTAAATTTTATAAAATCCCAGAAATAATTATTGTAATTATAAAGTCATAAAAATAATTTTTTTAAAGATAATTTAAATATTTATGAAATTAAATTTTCAATAAAAGTAGTTTTAAAGATAAAAAAAATGGATACGACTCAGTAATTAATAATACAATAATCCTCAATCACAACTGAGTCCGACACGATTAATATTACATAAAACATATAGCAGACATAATATCCATCCAATCCCTAATATTACTAAACGAACTCACTTTACCGATATCAATAAAATGATCGGTTTTCAAATAAACTTTTGAAAATAATACATTTAAAGAAATATTTTCAGAAATTAACAAGGATCAATATAACACTCAACAATTAGTACATTACCATTTAATAACACAAACTCGTCAAATAGGAATAAAATATCCCCAATTTTATTCCTTCTAAATCAGAAAATCACATAAACATATTCAAATATTAATAATAATAATTCTGAAAATACTGGATATCACATGGTTGGCATCAGGATTGTACTTCTTAAGTAATGACACATGAAACATGTTATGCACGTGCTGATACCGAGGCGGCAAAGCTAATTCATAGGCCACCTTCCCTACTTGACTCAAAACTTCAAAAGGACCAATATATCTAGGTGCTAACTTCCCTTTCTTGCCAAATCGAGACAATTCTTTCCTCGGTGATACTTTCAGCAATACAGCTTCACATACTTGGAATCTGATATTCTTACGTGCCGGATCTGCATACTTTCTTTACCTATCTTGAGCAGCAAGTAATCTCTTCTGAATCAATTTGATTGTCTCATGCATTTGTTGCACCAATTTCGGGCCTAAAATCTTTCTTTCTCCCACTTCATCCCAGCTGGTTGGTGATTTCCATTTCCGTCCGTATAAAGCTTCGTATGGTGGCATGCCAATACTGGTGTGATAGCTGTTGTTATAGGAGAATTCTACCAATGGAAGGTGGTCGTCCCAACTTCCCTCAAAATCAATCGCACAGCTACGCAACATGTCTTCAATTGTTTGAATTGTCCTCTCGCTTTGACCATCAGTCTGCGGATGATACACCGTACTCATATTCAACTTGGTGCCAAGACTTTCTTGAAATTGCTTCCAAAATCTCGAGTTAAATCATGGATCTCTGTCCAAAACTATTGATACAGGTACGCCATATCGTAAAACGATTTCACGCACATACAGGTGGACCAATCTGTCCAATGAAGACCTCTCGTCAATCGGAAGAAAATGTGCCGACTTCGTAAGGCGATCAACTATAACCCATATAGCGTCATGTCCGGATTTCGTTCGTGGTAATCCTACTATAAAGTCTATGGCAATGTTTTCCCACTTCCATTCTGGAATCTTTAAAGGCTGAATTAATCCACTTGGTCTTTGATGTTCTGTCTTCACTTTCTGACAATTATAGCACCTCGCAACCCATTCTGCTACTTCTCGCTTCATATTTGGCCACCAAAAGTTCTGCTTCAAGTCCTGGTACATCTTGGTGCTTCCCGGATGGATTGAAAATCTAGAATTATGAGCTTCTTACAATATCTCATTCTTCAATTCAGTCACATGAGGAATCCAAATTCTTGAGGAAAACCTTAATATACCTTGTTCATCCCTTTGAGTACAAATCTCTTCTCTGGTCAGTTGATTATTCTCCTGTTTCATCACTTCTTCCTGACATTTCTTTATCTTTTCCAATAATGATGGCTGAAAAGTCATAGCACGACAAATCTCCTCAGCTTTTCCGCAAACACACAGTTCTATTGTAAATCTCCTGATTTCTCCAGATAATTCCTTCGATACCGCTTCCATATTCAACCTCTCTTTCCTACTCAAAGCATTAGCTACCACATTTGCCTTTCCCGAATGATAATTTATCGAGCAATCATAGTCCTTAATTAATTCCAACCATCTCCTTTGCCTCATATTGAACTCCTTCTGAGTGAAAATATACTTCAAACTCTTGTGATCCGTGTAGATCTCACACCTTTCTCCGTAAAGGTAATATCTCCAGATCTTAAGTGCAAATACTATAGCTTCTAATTCCAAGTTAAGTGTAGGATACTTCAATTCATGTGGTTTTAACTGTCTTGACGCATATGCAATCACCTTGTTGTGTTGCATTACAAGCCCTTATGTGAAGCATCACTGAAAATCACAAAGTCTCCTTGATCGTCTGATAATACTAGTACATGAGCTGTAACCAACCTTTGTTTCAATTCTTGAAAACTATCTTCATATTCTGCATTCCATTCAAATTTATGATTCTTCAGTCAACTTAGTCAACGGCGTGGCGATTTTTGAGAAATCTTTAACAAACCTTCTATAATATCCTGCCAATCCTAGAAAACTTCGCACTTCCGTAGGTGTCTTTGGTCTCTCCCAACTCATAATTGCCTCAATCTTTCCCGGATCCACTTTGACTCCTTCATTTCCAATAACATGTCCCAAAAATTGAACTTCCTTTAACCAGAACTCACACTTAAAAAACATGGCATACAACTTCTCTTGTCGGGGTATCTCCAATGCTAACCATAGATGCTGCATATGTTCTTCTTCTCACTTTGAATATATAAGAATATCATCAATGAATACCACTACAAATTTGTCCAAATACTTTTTAAATACCCAGTTCATCAGATCCATAAATGCTGCAGGAGCATTAGTCAACCCAAAAAGCATTACTAAGAATTCATAATGTTCGTATCTTGTCCTGAATGTTGTCTTCAGGATGTCATCTTCTTTGATCTTCAATTGATGATATCCTGATCTTAAATCAATCTTGGAAAAGCACGTAGCTCCTTTCAGCTGATCAAATAAATCATCTATCCTTGGTAGCTGGTAACGATTCTTAATCGTCATCTTATTCTACTACCGATAGTCTATACATAACCTCATGCTTCCATCCTTCTTCTTTACGAATAGAACATGTGCTCCTCATGGTGACGTACTTGGCCGTATCACTCCTTTGTCCAACAATTCCTGTAGCTGGCTCGCCAACTCTTTCATTTCTGCTGGTGCCATTCTATAAGGTGCCTTCGAAACAGGTTCCGTGCCTGGAGCAAGGTTGATCTCAAACTCAATCTGTCGATCGGGCGGTAAACCCGGTAGTTCATCTGGTAACACATCTGGAAATTTGTTGACTACGGGGTTATCTTCCATGCTGACGCTCTCTCTTTCTAAATCCACTATATAGGCTAGGAACGATTCACAACCTCTCCTAAGCAATTTCTTAGCTTGAACGATTGTAAGAAACAGTCGATCTTTCCTTTGACCCTTAAATACCATTTTTTTTCTCCAATCTCTATCTTCAAATATACTTTCTTAGATTTACAATCTATCTGGGCGTTATTCTTCCCTAACTAATCCATGCCTAAGATTATGTCAAACTCCCCTAACTTGAAAAGTATCAAGTCTGCTGAAAATTTATGCCCCGAAATATCAATCTCACACTTAGGACAGAATTGACTCACATGAATCTTCTCTTGGTTCGCAATTACCACATCGATTACCTCGTCCAGGGTCATTTTATCACATTTAAGTTTATCAATGAAAGTTTCTGATATAAAAGATCTAGTAGCTCCAGAATCAATCAATACCTTAGCTTCAACATTATTCATTAAAAGTTTACCTGCTATCACCTCAGAATTCTAAACAGTGTCCTTCATCTTTAAATCAAATGTCCTTGCTATCACTTACGGAGTTACAGTAGATGGTGGAGGTAATGTCAATACCTCAGATGGCATACTTGCACTAGTACTTGCCACGTTCATCAAAGCCTTGACTGGTCTGGTTGACTTGCATTCCCTAGCTATATGTCCAGTCTTTCCACACTTATAGCATGTAACTCCCGGCTTCGGTATCTTACACATGTTAGCCAAGTGTCCCTTCTGATTGCATCTATAGCATGTCATGTTCAACTTATTACACACTCCTGGATGTCTTTTTTCACAATGCTTGCACTCTGGTCTCTGAAATCTATTTTCTCCAAATTGTCCTTAGTTTCACTGGTTGTCCCCCTTTGAATCTTGTCTCTTGTTCAAATTTCCTTTCTTCTGAAATTTTTTGCCTTTGTGGAATCCAATCCTTTTCACACTCATGTCTTGTGAGCTTCCGGCTTCAGACTTCTCTCCATAAAATGGAACCTTTCTCTTCTTGTTATCCTTTTCTTTCCTTGACTGTATCCCATTACTCTCAATCAGAGCAGCCTTCTGTACTACTCCGGCATAAGTATCAAGCTCAAAAATAGCCAATCTAGCTCTGATCCAAGGCTCTAATCCTTGTTGGAATCTCTTTGCTTTCTCTTCCTCAGTGTTGGTATACTTCGTCACAAACCTTGACAGCTCCGTAAAATTCTTCTCGTACTCCAATACAGACATACTTCCTTGCTTCAATTCAAGAAATTTAAGCTCCATCTGGTTCTGCATATACTTAGGGTCATACTTTTCCTGGAATAACCTCTTAAACCTTTCCCAAGAAACCGGCTGATTTGTCTCCATAGCTTTCACTGAATCCCACCAATAGATAACTTCCCCTTTCAGAAAATAAGTAGCATATGGCATCTTCTGATCTTCTCCTAACTGAACCAATTCAAAAGCTCTTTCCATTTCCCTAATCCATGTATTAGCTATTACCGGATAAGTGGTATCATGAAATGCAGGTGGATTCACATTCTGAAAAGCTTTAAAAGTAACAATTTGTTGAGGTGATACTGGTGGATCAGGTGGTTGGTATAGTTCACGGTTATCTTGGTTTTCGAATTGTTATTGAAGAGTTAGTTTTTGTTGAGCTATAGCGTTTGTTTGTTGTTGTAAGGTTTCCATTAGTCGAAGAATATTAGAATCTATGGTGGAAGTTGTTGTCGAGTTCTTCTTTTTAGGTGGCATGATCCTGAAATAAAAGTTATATCAAAACAGGTATGAATAATAAAGAAAATTTCATGGTTATGGTGTCACAAGTCATTTCATTCAATCGGGTTTCAAATTAAACAATAAGGGTGATGCATATAAAAGCATAAAAACAATTGAAAGCAAATAGAACGATAGTGCATAATTATCGAAATTAGGGTCAAGGTACATCAAGATTGGAATAGAGTCTGAATCTAGGGATAACATGCTAAATTAAAGGAAACAACAGGGAATTCTACAAAGTCCAATAATACAACGACATGAAAAGTAGATAATGGAAAGAACTAAGGCTCCACTACATCAGAACGGGGTCCGGTAGTCTTCTATTCATGAAGCATCTTCACAATGTACTGGAGCTCGTCTGCAATCATCTGGATAGTATACTGGCTGGTATGGTTTTGGTGCGATGGCATCTCATCAAGCTTAACGTTAACGTACTGAACCAAGGTCTCAAGTCTCGCATTCATCTGCTCCTTAGGCTTTCCTTAATAGTTTCGGCTATTCGGATACACGTTCTTCAATCGCTGTAACATTCGATCGTACTTGCCCTGAAGCCTATCGAACTCACGCCTCAACTCAGCATACACGGAGAAAGCAATTGTGTCAGACGGTTCAGAAGATGATGAGGAATGCGCCCTCTGCTACCAAACAATACATAGATATATATATATATATATATATATATATATATTAGAGAATTAGTAGTGAACGACTCGAATATCCTATACCTACACTCTCGTATAATATTCTATATACCTATATACATATATAACCTATTTAGGCTGTCCAGGGACTCTAAACCGTAGCTCTCACACCCCAAACATTTACAAAAGACAATATACGAGTAATTATATTAGTTAACAAAAGGAAGTAAATACATCTGAATCCAAGATCTTACAGTTTAGGATTTGGAACAGCCAAACACTATTAACTAATACAACCTAATTTCAAAATCGAGTCCTCACACATAAAATCACTAACTACCTGAGCAACATACGAATCGGCATCACAAGTCTTACGCACTGTCTGCTTAAATCTAACCATATCTACTAGTTGCAATATCAGGGTAAGCAAGTAATGAGCCAAATGCTCAACAAGCGCTATAATATACATAAACAAGAATAAAACATTAACAATGTAATTGAAAGATTCAACAATATAGTATCAAGAGATAAACTTTCAGGATGATGGCATCTTTTCTTGTAATAAAACCATTCAAAACCATTTCCTTATCAAAAATCATTTTATAACACTACGGATTACAGTCGGTGATCAGCCGCGAAGTAATCCCGAACCTTGCTGGGTTCTAGAACATTAATGGGATCCCTAGGCACTTTTAAGCCTACAAATTGAAGAGCGAAAAGGACTTGCGCCTCAGTCCAGATCCACTATCTAAAGAAAATATTTATCCTCCTTTTGGACTGGACCAAATTTTAACTTTTTATTTTAAAAACTGATGCCAAGTGACGGTTAATTTCTTAAACAGTGAGCATATTTATCAAGGATTCTAGATCAACTTTGAAGCACAGGGAATAGGTCCACTAAATTTCAAGGCCATGATCAACTAGACTATACTTTATCAAGGGAATTGCAAGGTTTCTATTCATAGGGAATTTGACAATGAGATTTAGCAGGGTTATCGGATAGTATGAAGGAACTAAGTCAAATTGGGTTCAAGGTAATGGTTCCAGATAAGACATAGGTATTGAAATATAAAGAAGGTGAGGATCAGTTCAAAGTATAACATACACTACGCCATAAGTGGGCTACTGTAATGCAAGTATTACAAGTAGCATTACATTAGCTAATAAATTTGTGGCCTATTGTAACACCTCTCAATTAGTGTTACAACAGTTGTAAAGCTAGTGTTGCAGAGAAATGTTGGTGTTGCACGACATGTAACACCAACACCTGGTGTTACATTAGATACTTTTTAAAATTTTAAAATATTTAAGTGAAAATGTTATCAATAATTAGTATTAAAATTATATTTTAGTTTATTAGTGAAGGAAAAATATAATATATAATACAATAAAATTTATAGCTGACTTTTAGGTTGTTAGGTCACACACACTGTAGAGGGGGATGAATACAGTGTATAGCACAATCAAATCGAACTTTAATAACTCAAGTAACAGAAAACAAACTTTATTCAAAACAATAAACTCTGTTACAGTATGGAACTGTTCTCTCTCAGTGATGAACAAATATCACGAGAGCTTCTAGGGTTACAATGAATAATCTTCTCGATTGTGATAACACTTATAGTGTAAACCCTATGTCTGTGTTTATATACTACACAGTTACAAGATAATCGCTAATTGATATGGAATATAATTATGCTTCCTAAAATATATCAATCAGATATCTTTTCTTCCAAGTATTCTATTCTTCATAGAATTCCTTCTTCATACATATATCTTCTTATATTTATCTCGATGTTCTCTTCCTGTAAATCAGTTGCCTTCCTTATCTGAACGTTTCCTTTAAGTCCTGATATTATCTTCTGATAAATATCTTCTGAACCTTAAGTACTAATGACTTAAGTTCTGACTTCAGTATAAGTGCTAATTTCAGTTAAGTACTGATTTGTCATGTTTAAGTGAGATCTGTAAACTAAACATAAATCACATTAGTCATGACATTATCAAATATATCTAACAATCTCCCTCAACTTGTAAATTAGCATAATATACAAGTTTAACAGATATTTGATGATGTCAAAAACATTAAGTACAAATATATGAGAATTTGACAAGATAACTACAACTTACAGTCCTTAAAGCTTTACCAATCTTTAACTTCTGATAACAACTTCAGTCTGTATTCATATCAGAATTTGAGCAGTTGTAGATCTTGACTTGGCTTCATCTTCTAATCTCTCTGATGTCAGGAGTTGTTCTGAGATAGTTCTTCAACAAACATCTCTCAGCATATCTGAGTTCATCAATCATCCTCCTTTTAGCATCTTTAAGTTCTGCAGAATCTTTACCAGTTTGAAAGATTGCAGCCTTGAGATCATTTATTTTAGCTTTCTTTATGTCCTGATCCAGTCTGGTCAAATATGCCTTGTCAGACTCAAGATTAAATTCCACAGCCCTGTAACCCAAAAATGTAGTTATAATCTTAGCAGAGTTGAGCTTCATCTCAACAATATCACCCTTGTGATCTCTGTACTTTGGAAGATTTGTGCTATCAGACTTAACAGAATAAAGCCTTTTCTATCTCTGAATCTGATTCTTCAAATAGTTTGCAGCACTTTCTGTTATTTTGTCATTCACTTGAAATAAGAATAATACATGTTCCAGTTCTTCAAAATACTTCAGTGGAATGACATTTTCCCTTATATGATAAACCCTACCATCTGTCATGAAGTACAACAAGATGTGTTCTTTCAAGTAGGTATGGTAAACCATTTGTACAGATTCTAGTTGATTCAATCTCTTAGGAGTTGTTCCAATACCTGGTTCACTTAAGGAAGTTGGATTATTGGTTGTGTTCTGTATTCTTCTTTCATCAGCACTTCCCAATCCAGTTTTATCTCTTGCTTCCTTTCCAGTAGCCACTCTTGCTTCAAAACTACTTGCAGCAGTCTTCAAAGGTTGAGTCTGTTTGGCTTTGGTGAATCCTGCTAGGAGTATCTTCGAAGGTTTAACATGAGCAATGTCAGAGGTTTCCTTTGATTTATGTTCAGATATCAAGTTGACTTGAGCTATGTCAGAGGTTACTTGCTTTTTTGAGATATCAGAACTAACTATCTCTTGACTCTGAACAACTTAAGCCATGTCAGAGGTTGTCTTAGAAACTTTTCTTGAAGTCAGAGCAAGATCAGCATCTTCATCAGTAATTTCTTCATTCACAGGTTGTACATAAACCTTGATAGGTTCACCAACTTTCTCTTTGCCCTTGGACCTTGGATCTATCTGTAGTTGTGATTTAGCTTTGGTTGCTACAGGATTTGTCCTTTCTCTTATCACAATGCCTTTGAGTTTTGGAAGTTTCTTTTTACCAGAAGCTTCAGATTTAGATTTGACTTTTTCTGATTTAAGTCTAGCTTCTTCTTCCATCAGACTCTCCAAGTCCATTCCTGGATTTTCCTTAAGAAATAACTGTCTTGACATTTCTTCATCAAGATCCAAAAGTTCATCAGAACTTATCCTTTTACCAGTAGCAGAAGTAATTCTTTTTCCAGCATCAGAACTTGTCCTATGACTTGTGATTTTAGGTTTTCTTGATGAGAAATTTCTACCTTGACCATGACCTCCACCCATTCCAGAGTTTCCCTGGTCATCTTTTTCATCATATTTTGATTTTTCAAAATATCATCAATCTGGGACTGTTGCTTCTCTTGGGTCTTCTCAATATAAGAAACTCTGTCAAAGGTAGGTTTAAAGAATTTTTTCTTATCAAGTGTTCTAGTCATATCTTGCTTGAGCAATTCTTCCTTAACTTGACATAACTCTACATGAGTTGTTGAATGGAGACCTTGCAGATGTCTAGTACTCAATGCAGTGACTCGAAGCTGTGTCTTGAAATCATCATTAATTAACATTTCATCAGCTTTTGCCAAGTGCTCAACAAGAATCTTTTCAGATGGAACAAAGGTAACTGAGTTCCATTCCTTAGTCCACTCCTGTCATCGAGGAGTTTCACTCCAAGGTACCGGTGCTTCTCCTCATACAAACTTCTTGACTAGTTCAGATTTAGAAACAGTTTGTGGAGGTGCATGTCCTGAAGGACCTGCTTCATCAGCATCTACATTTGGAGCAGCATCACTAGTATCATCAGTATTTGCAGCATCAGAACTTACAGAATCAGCATCTTCTGATAAAACAACAGTATGAGAAGCAAACGAGGCTTCAGGATCATCATCTAAGTGCTGATCTGTGTCCAAGTTCTGATCAACAACCATATCCTGATGTTCACCTAGAGTCTGATCATCAACATCTAGATGCAGAGAATGTGTAGTAGATAATTCTGGAGTTTGAGTAGCATCAGTAACATGTGTTGTAGATGGATTAATTGCTGTTGGAGCTTTCTAAGTAGAGAACCTCAGGCACAACCAGGTTTTGAATATCAATTTCAACACTTGTGCCTGGGTCTACATGAGATACAGTTTCATTCACAGGAGACACAGATGGTGTGTTTGCCTTGTCTGTAGTAGCTTCCTGAGTTGGAGTCAAAGGAGAAGCAGTAGCTTCAACAAATTCTGGTTCTTGTGAGATCAGAGAATCCTGGACTCCTTCCTTAGCTGCTGCTTCCTCATCATCTGAAACTGGCCTTTTAGCTCTCTATTTCTTGTATCTCTTTGAAGGTGGGGATTCCTTGGGAGGTTCAGCAGAAGTCATTCTTCGAAGCCTTTTGAGAAGCTTAGATCCCCTAATTCCAGAATCCTTCTGAGAAGGAACTTTCTCAGCTTCTTTAACAACAGGTTCTGATGAAGAAACCTGTTCCTCACTATCAGACTCATCTCTCAGAACAATCCTCCTTCTCTTCTGTGGTGTTTGAGAAACAGTCTTTGTTCTCTTGGGCTTGGAAGATGAAGGCTGCACAGTAGGTGCTGAGGATGAAGGTTGAGCTGGCTGTGAAGTTGAGAGATATGATTTGAGATATGTTCTGAGGGAGGGTTGAGGTATAGATGTATGAGTGGTATGTTCTGATGGTTGCTGTGGTGTCTTGGATATGGTGGTGGGTTGTACACTAGGATAAACAGATCTATAGGTTTCAGGATCAGCATTTACCAAGATCTATTTTACAGACTGAGGAATCTGTAAAGGTCTAACCACCTTTTTTCTTAATGTCAGCATTTACCAAGTCATTAAAGGCTCGTTTTGTAATTTTAAAGGGTGGATATAAAGAACTAGCTAGTTGAGGGGAATCAGTACAGCAAAAGTTATATATAAGCTGACAGAATCTAGCAAAGTAAACTACATTTCTATCTTCTGTCATCCTATCCCCTATGAAACCTATCACAGCACTTGCAAAATCAAAATGAGTTTGGTTAATAATAGCATACCCGATGTGCTGACTCATTATTGGAATGGCATCAAAGTTTGAACACTTATTCCCAAAGGCTTTAGTGATGCAGTCGGAGAAGAAGCTCCATTCCTTTCTGATATGTGCCCGTTTCAACTGTCCAAGCTTAGCCAAACTCTTTTCATACCCCAAACTGTCCATTAACTCTTGTAGAGCTGATTCCTCCGGTGTTGAAAAAGTACAGCCTTTTGGTAAATGTAAGGCCTTGCGAATTATACCAGGAGTTACCACATGTTCAGAATCATCCACTTCAAAAACAATACTGGGAGTACCAGTTGTACTACCATTATCAAAATGCCCAGTCCGCCAAAACGACAAAACTTGTTGGCTTGAAATAACTGAAGGCTGGGTCAATACATACCCAATTTCACTGTGTGCAAGAAGATCTTGCATAAAATACAACTCAGACGGAGCTTCAGCATGATCGAGAATTGCAGCATAGTTATTTGGAACGAACTTAGCTCCATCAATGATCAAATCCTTAGGTGCCATGAGAAAAATCAAAAATTAAGATTGCCTGTTAGGTGTTTGATAAAATGTCTGTATGTAAAACCATTGTCAGGAGATGAGAGAGAATAAAAGCAAAGAAAGAGAGAGAAAGTCTAAAAGTAAATAAAAGATTGTATAATCTTCTCTCTCTCTTACTTATACTTGGTAAAAAAATATAACCGTTGGACACCTGTCAGACATGCAGCAATAATGAATAGTTAATGGGCACGGGAAAACAGTAATCATGATTTATCACATGCAGGTTTTCAAGGAAAAAACCGTTCCACTTACCCAGTAATCCCATTAATTGAGTTAAGTCAGTTTTAATTCAAAATTTAAACTGTTCCCACTTATTCAATTATTTTCACTGCAAAACCAATATTCTGAAAATAAATTTCAAGTGTGAGAATGACCAAAATAAATCGAGGAAACAAGTACTGATATTTTAAAGTCAGAACTTAATTTAAATCAATGATTAAAATGAACATCAGAACATGGATATATCAGGATTTAACAGTGCATTTAAATATGCAAACATCTCAGAGACAGAATCTTGCAAAAATAAGAAATTTCATTAATATATTAAGAGAATACATTCATGAAATTGAAATTACATCAGAGAATTACAAGACTGTCCTAAGCTTCTAATCCTAACATCAACAGCCTTAGTCCTAGCTCAAGAAGCAGGGCAAGGCTGACGATGAAGAAAAACAGGAAGAAGAAAATAAGTTATTTTTTCTTCCTACTCTCTACAAAAAGAATAACGAGTCTGATGATTCACTCTTGCTGGCGGAGAGCTTCCAGCCTTTCCTCCTCCAATCGCTCCAGATGGCGATGGTAGTCCATGTAAAAGAACAAGAGGTGTGTGAGAACCTCCTGGGGAACCGAATCCCAAATCTCATCAGGAATGACAGTCACGTGCCATCCCTGCTGCCATCCCTCATGGCTTAACTCCATGTTGAAGGTCTCATAGTTTAAAAACATATTGTAGTTAACTATGATGTTGTGTATATGAGGGAAAAGAGAGTAAGTGTTTGAGGAAGGGAATAATGTTTAGCTGGAAGGAGGTGTTTGTTTATATAGGCAATAGAATGTCAGGAGACGCATGGATAATTTAATACGGACAGGTAGAAATAATTCTACCCCGTCTCCCTAGACTGGGAAGACGAAAAACAGTCATTGGAAGTGTAAGACAGGGTTTAATGCGCACAAGAAACAAGTAAAAATTACTGTGCATGTACGTGTTTTACTAACCCTAATTAGATTGACTGTTAATATTCTACCCAAACGTATTCTGATTTAAAATGAGACTATTTTTAGATTTTATCCACAAATAAGTCAAGTAAAGGATCAGAATTTAATATCAGAACTTAGACTTATATTAGAACTTAACAGTCATCAGAACATGATTTCTTAAGTCGAAAAATGAATGCCTATTTTTTTTGTAATTCTTCACACAAATTCTGATATCGATTCTTCAGAACTTAATCATCAGAACGTTCAACAGAAATTGTCCTCAGAATTTATACAATCTGACACATAAACTGTTCATCTAAAATAACATAGAGCACCACAGTTGTAATATCCGGGATATATCGTGTAATTATTTTGCTATTGAATAATTATTATGTGAGTTCAGTATCTATTCTATGAGTTAATTGTTAAATGTTATCTGTACTTGGATATTCAAAAATAATATTAATTGAGTATTTTAATTTTTATATGTCTAAAATAAAACATAGATAATTGTCATATCTTCCTAATTATTTTTATGTTGATTTATGGATTTATAAGGATCATATGAAATTTATAAAACCTTTTTCCGAGTATTTAAAATCTATTTTATAAAAACAGGAACCAACCGACGTCAACCGTTGTTACGTTTTTGGAACCCGAAACTCTTCCGAGAACTCCTTCGTAACCTAATTGTAATATTTCGAGCATATTCCATATTTCGACTTTTTCGATCCGGCATACGGTTTGTCCTGCGCGGGTCCCGGTGCAACATTTTCGATATAATATTCATTTCGGTAAATCAATAAAACCCGTATTTTCGATAAACGGGAGCTTTTTATTAAACTATCACAATTATCACTTCGTAATACGTGTAACCAGGCGCTGAGACCAAGACCGCAGTATATATTGTACTGATATTGGATAATTATCCCGAAAATCGATACCGTTTGGATCAGTTTTTACAAGTAAACGTACCGTTTTATATCCGGAATGATCCAACGGGATACTAATATTCCGTAAATATAAATAGCCTTTTTCCGTATTTTATTTCGTATCAAAATCATTTGCAGATAGTTAATTCTATAATTTCCAGAGAAAAACCCTAATTACATAAACTATTCTAAGAATCAAACAGCAAAACGAAGGCGTTACTGATCTCTGTTTTCAAAGCTTGAGTAACCAAAATGAAGGATTTGAAGTGTTCTATCAGATTCTGAGCTTTGTTTCACTGCGGAATCAAAGGTTTATTTTCTGGAAATTTATTTATATTCGAATTAAATTTATTAAAAATATAAATTTTTGTTCGGATAATTGTTTGTATGATTTGATGATTGCATGTTGTAGAGCTTGTTTTCCTGATGATTTTGATATATTATACGTCTGATTTGGAGTTCAATAACATGTTTAAATTTGAGTTTGATTTTCGAATTTTAAAATTAGGGTTTATAACCCGTATGAATGTTCTTAATTGAAATTTGGGGGTTTCTTATTCTGAAATAGATTGATGTTGTAGTATAGTGTATTGTATTCTCTGTGAAATTTGCAATCTAGTCGTACAAGTTTCATGAATCAACGAGGTCTGTAGAGAAGGGAGTTGTGTTTTGAAGTTTACGTCGAACCCGCCGGAAACCGGCGAGTTTCTTGATCAAATTCCGGCCAAGTCTGGGGTTATTGATGAATTTTGATTGCTGATATAGGTTCCTGGTGTTGTGTAGTTTAATTCTGGAGGTGATGGTGGTGGGAGGATGCCAGAGGTGAGTTCTCCGGCCACCCCCGATTTTCCGGCGACTGAAACTGCAAAATTGCAGTTTAGTCCCTGTATTTTTGAAGATGGTGAAGTTTAGTCCCTGTAGTTTGCAAAGTTTTCAAAAATAGGATTCCTGTTTATAAAATGTTTAAAAATCATATTTCCTATTTATTTTTATTATAAAAATTCAGTTTTAATTTCTGAAAATTCTGAAAATTATTATTTTAATTCCGAAAATTATTTTTAATTCAAAAATAAATCTAAATTAATTAGTTAATTAATTTCAGTTTATTTTTAATTAATTAATTGGTCAATTAATTAAAAAATTAATTGATTAATTTATTTAATTAATTATTAATTGATTTTAATCAATTATTTAATTAGATTTAATTATTTAAAAATGATTTAAAAATTCTAAAAAATAGTTCGAGCTTTAAAATATTATTCTAAATTATTTTCAAAGCTCGATAATTAGTATAAAATTGTTTCGGAGCCAGAATTGGCCTACCGAACCCTGTTTATTAACCCGAAATTGATCCAACGACCCGTTTTAATTCCGAAAAATGTTTTAAAAATTATTTTAAATATCAGAAAGCCTATTTATGACCCGAGACTTCTTTATAAATAATATATCATTGTTTACGTGATGTATTATGTGCTATATGTGACTTGTTGATTGACTATCAGTCTATATATTCGGTCTTAACTTGATTATTGCATAACTTTCAATCCGTCAATCGTTTTTGGGTAAAACGAAGATTAGATAGAAGTATGTGTTGAATAAAACTTTATGAGTCGATTATTGATAGATGTTTATGATATGTGAGCAGAAGAGGCAAGGCGTGGGAAAGGGAAACAGGTAGTTGAGGAGTAAGACGATTGTGATTGGAAGCGAGTGCAGTGTAGTAAGCTAATACCAGGCAAGTGTTCTGAACTTTCTCGAGATATTGTAGTACTTGATGGTCTTGTTGATACTGCAAGTGCTTTGAAGCACTGTACCCTAAACCTTGATTCCAGTTATTGATCTTGAGCCGTAACCTGATTCTTTCTAGACCATTGATTGTTGTATACCCAAACACAAATCTCAAGTATACGATCCTACTCCACAAATACATACAAACTAAATATTAAGCATTGAACTAGATTGCTTACACAATCAAATCTTTGTATTTTATGCTTTGAAAGACCATATCCTTGAAACCCTGAAACATTGATTCCTTTGTTATCCAATTCTTTCCTTACCCAGCATCCAAGCTTTGAAATTACCTTATTGATCCTTACAAGGATTGAAACCCTTTCATTATTAAACACTCATTATTGTTAATGATTCTGGTTACTAATTATTATTGGTTATTTTGATATTATGTTAGAATTGGATTGTTTTTATAAAATTGCGGACCAGATTCGTGGTCAGACCATATAATGGTCAAGTTAGGCCAATGTATGCCTTGGATCCAGTAGTTAGAGCAGTGCTGTATGCTTTGCTCGGGGTTAGTGCGTGACTGATCAGCAGCCTAACCTTGGTTTTTAACCTGAAAATATAATATCCAATTCTAAATCATAATCCATTGTTCACTTGATATCATAAACATGTTCACTTGATGATCATTATTCTCAGTTTTGTCATTGTGACTTGCTGAGCTAGTTAGCTCATTTGTGCGATATTGTTTATGTTCTTTTCCAGTTAAGAATGAACCAGTTGGTACCGCGGATCCCCAGTTCAGCGCGAGAGCTAGGGGTTCAGGTTGATCGAGCTAAGCTAGTAGGTTTCTTTTGGGATAATTTAAGTCTGTAAAAGGTTGTAATAATGTTTAATACTCAGTTTTGAGTTTGGAACAGTTGGGATTTGAACAGTATGTAATATAAGTAGATGTGTGGCTTTTGTGCATACTTTAACCTGTTACGATCCGTGGTAGTTGGTAAATAGGGTCACTGCATATTATTGTTATCTTTATTATTGCTATAAGCAGGTTATAAATAAGGCGTGTGTGAGTGTGGACCCCAAACTTCTGACCTGGGTTTGGAGGGCGCCACAGGTTTGGTATTAGAGCTACAGGTTATAAGTCACTGACACAAGCCTAGGTTGACGGGAATGGGTAGAGGGTTAGGATCAGAAGTAAGGAATAGAAAGATAGAACGTCGAGAGGTTGAGTGCTTTGGTATATCAGGTATTAGTGTAATTCGCGTTATGGTTCGAGATTCTTATATTACGATATGATTTTAGATAGCAGCGATGGCCGACTCTTTTATTCCCGTATTAGCTGATCACTCAGAGCCTTCAGTTGGAGTGCCGTCTTCGGATCCACGTCCTGTTGTTCCACCAGTGTTGGCTATACTACCTCCACCTGTGTTGCAGCCCGTACCACTGCAGGCTATTCCACCTCCAGGTATGAGGCCACCTATCAGAGGACCCCCACCAGCTGATTCAGATTCCACTGGGGATTCAGTTGTGAGTGCCCCATTCCAGTCTACATTGCCCCCAGTTCCTTACTACCGGTATGAGGCTCTTCTATTGGAGCGTGATTCCTTGTTGGCCCAGATCAGAGAGCTACAACATATCATTAGGACTACTGATGTTGATCATGGTGTGAGGGAACTTCGAGAGGAGATTCATGTGACACGGAGGGTTCTTGAAGCTAGGCTACATGGAGCTACATTACCTGGCAGAGGCCCTGATGTACTGATGGGCTGGGCTACTGAGGTGATGGAGGACTTTGAGAGGCTAGCAGGACCAGAGTTTCCCTGGAGCTGAGTCAGAGATTCAGAGATGGAGATTCGGAGCAGTGTTGTTGTTAGGGCGAAAACAAGAACTAATATTCACGCAAGTATACGCGTTCTCAAGTAATATAGAATACTTTCTAGTTCGTTCCCTCAGAGACTCAGACTAAATTATTGTCTAATTAAACTCACTCACCAATGTATGATTACTTCTCAATGTTAAGATACTAACACTTAAAATTGTTGATTAATATTAACTATAATTAACTACTTAATTAATCACTTAACTAACACTTCAATTTATCAATAATAAAACACTCATGAGATCACAACTTCATTATTACTTCCTTCTATAGCCATTGTTATTACCCTTAGCATGAGACAGTGATGATATTAATCGAATAACACGAAACTGATAAAAGCCAACTTTCATTGTACTAATACCATTCTACCAAGCATCCACAATTAAGATAGAAGTTGAATAGTCATCAATTATGTTGAGTTCCCATATGTCTACAGAAATTGACAACACAACGATTTAAGCACAAGTTATTCCTTTTGATTACATAGGGCAAATAAAACTGTTAGAGTTACCCACTAATCATGCACAACGTACATGAACCTATGCTAGCATGGCAAGTTCTAAATCTCTAGATCCACCGTCGCTTCACAAGAGATTAACACCCTATCTTATATGTTCGCAACGCACATAAGACGAATACGCACAACCAATACTAGATGTTTGCAATCATCATACACTAAAGTATTAAACAATTAACTAAAAAATTCCATAATAAATCCGTTGCGACCCCATGATAACGATTAGCCCATAATAGCACTTATCGTCATCATGGGTTCATATGAAATCATGATAAACAAACACAAGAAAATAATAACTAAACTAATTATATTAAAACAGAGTACGTCACAAGAGTAAATAAGTTCAAAGCAAGAAAACTACCATCCAACGTTACAACGAAACAAGAATCACAAGAATATATGCTTCCTCTTCGTTGCGGTGTGCTAAATCGGTCTTCTTCCTTATCTCCTTCGCTCCTTACGTAAAAACACAATCTTCTTCAATCCCCCCTTGTGAAAACGTCTCAAATCTACTTATATCATAGTCCCATAAAACTTAGATTACATAGAAGTGGAAACCAAACAGAAGTAGAAGTCCTAAAATAATTTGTCTTTTTTCCCGACCCTGCGCGGCCGCTCAGCATAGCTGAGCGGGCACTCAGCTTGCTGCGCGGCCGCTCTGCAATGCTGAGCGGGCGCTCAGACCTCTACTGGAAAAATTCTGATTTCGCTCCGTTTCTTCGCCGTATGCCCGTTTCTTTCCTCTCGCAATGGTGAACACATGGCAAGGCTTATTCTTGATGATTCCTCCCCCGAAATGCAACTAAAACCCTGAAATGCATAAACACTAGAAAAACGCATCAAATACACAAAATACTTGATTTCAAGACACCAATTTAAGCCATTTTAAGACGCTCTAAGTGGTATAAAATGCCACTTATCACACCCCCAAACTTAAATCGATGCTTGTCCTCAAGCGTCACAGACTCAAAAACAAATAAAAACATGCATGAATGCAATCTATATGAAAATGCAGCGATCCCCCTTACTACAATCAACCAACCAAATTGTCACATCTCAACGAATGCAGTTAGACAACTAAAGATCAATAAACTCATGCAAACGGACATACAGCCAGAAACGTGGTGTGTGCAAATGCTTAACAGATATGCTTCGGAACTAAACCAATTACTATGACTAGACTATCCTCAAGGCAATCCTATGATTATACAAAGAATAAAAAATTCTAGGCACAAAGTGATATACAACACTACAAGAACTCTGGAGCTTACTACGGAATTATGCTTTTTATTTACAACTCGAATGCTCATTTGACCGTGCAATGAGTGAGGTCCACAAAAGACTTATACAATGGTATCCATGTAACGAGCGTTAGGTTAGCGGATCCCAGACTCTAAAAGCCTTAGGTCACTAGGCACAAAGTCCCCTAAGAACTTAATAACTCGAATACCAAAGAGCCCACTCTTGATCAATTATGCAAAAAAAAAATTTTTCTTCTTTTTTTTAATAACTTCTGAGCAAGTGCGTTTCGCTCCATCTTGCTCAACCCTAGACTACTCGCACCATATACGAGCCGGCTACTTGCCATTTGACGCCTAGCCACAACTAGCAACAACTTCCATATTTTTTTCTCCAATTTTTTTTCTTTTTCATGTCTTTATCACTCAGAACCTATAATCAAATTCTAAGCATAATAAGCAGATTGACCTTGAAGACAACCAAATCATAACAACAATCTAGCCCTTACGCATTCTCTAAGACTTAGTGGACTTACAATTGTTTCTAGCATGTATATCAACCTACACAACTTAATATCACTTTAATGCTATCACTACACTCGCATCAATATCACAATTCAGTCGATAAATCATTGCAAAAGGGATCATGGTAAATGCATGAGAAAAAAAAAACTATATGGCATAAATTATGCAACTATATGAACTAAACTATCATGAATATGCACCTAAATGACACACACACAATATTCCTTAACTACCACCCCCAAACTAAAAATCTTCACTGTCCTCAGTGAAAGTAGTAGAAAGGAACACAGGGTATACCTACTCGGAGTCATCATCATCATCACCCTCAGTGGGTGGAGTATCAGGCGGCGGGTATGCAGAGTCCTCACCAAAAACTGGCCACTGGATATCAGCTCCAAGGCCTCGAAAAGCAGTCCCTAACGCAAGGGTGAGCTCCTGAGCAAACCTGCTCTACATCTCATACATGGCATCCATCCGCCGTGAAAGCCTCCTATACTGAGCATCAACCATCCCAGCACCCTCCTGAGCTCTCGAAAAACCAGCCTCATCACGCCCTGGCCTAGCCATAGTAGCACCTCGTGCTGGACGCCCTCCTGGAAGATGATAACCCAGCCCATGCTCCTCAGGCTCACCACCGGTCCACTCCTGCATCCCATTCAGAGTGCCAGAATCAATCAGAGCTGCTGGCAACTGCAACTGCTCATGAGCCGGCTAGTTCACTCCCACTGCTCGGCATAGCTTCGTAACCGTAGATGCATAAGGGATGTTCATATGCTTCGCTCCCCTCAAAAACTTCAGAATTCCTTGGTAGATAAACTCACCAAGGTCCACATAGTATTCCTCATTCAGAATTCCCCACAACAACTATGCTCTCTCAACTATGACCTCGTGTGCATGCGAAGAAGACAAAATATTAGCACAAATAAATACATTCCATGCACGGGCATACCTGTTCATGGCGATCGCCGGAAAGTGACGATACTCATTAGTGCCGGTCCTGCAGGTCCAAACTGTGCCCGGTCGACAGAGAGTCGCACAAATCAAATCCAAGTCAAAATCCTCAGCAGTCTTTTCATTCTAGTTCTCCTCCTCGGGCTTCCTCTCTCGTTGTCCAATCACACGGCGAATCGCCGCAGGATGATAATCAACCGTCAGCCCACGGACCACAGAAAATCCATTCTTTTCGGCCTTCGCGTTCGCGTAGAACTCGCGAACAACGCTCATCGGTACTGCTTCGGGTGACTCATAAAAAGCTATCCACCCCTTCTCTGCAAGCATGGGCAGCAATTCACCATCCCTCCCTGATGGTAAAAACCCCCTCTCCTTCAGAATCGGCTTCCCCAACAGCCTAGTGTACTCCTCCTCCGTAGCTCTGTCAGTTAACCGAGGCCTTGCAGCAGTACCCCTCGATGAATCAGCAGTAGGAACTGTGCTGCTGCTGTCAATAGTGCGTGCTCTCTTGGGTGCCATTGATTCGTGAATAAAAGTGTGTAAGAACTGATTTTTGATGTTTGTGAGAGGGTTTAAGTGTAGGAAGTTTTGTGGGAGATATGTAGGATAGGTGTATGTATATATAGGGTGTGGATTAGATTAGGGTTTGGGAATTAAGGAGTAAAATGATGGGGTAGTGGGAATAAATCGTGGGTTTATGGGCTAAAACTATTTTTTTTTTGTGTGTTTTGCTTCTTTTTTTTTTTTCTGAACTGAAAAAAATTCTGGTACTCGACCCCTGAGCGGTCGCTCAGCAAAGCTGAGCAGGCGCTAAGGGGGTCACTGGAATTTTTTTTTCAGCCCCTATTTTCTGATTTTTTTTGTGTTTTTGGATAGGTTATTAACTTCTAAGGGTTCTTGTAACAACAATTCATGGGTTGCCTCCCACACATCGCTTCTTTTTCGTCATTAGCTTGACGTTTCGTACCCTTCTCAAGTAGTCAACAAAATGGTACTAACCACTTCTCGGTTTGCCATGTCCCCATAGTAGTGCTTCAACCGCTGACCATTAACCTTGAATGCTTGGTCCGGATCATTCTCAAAAATTTCCACCGCTCCATGTGGAAACACAGTTTTGACAATAAAAGGTCCAGACCACCTTGATTTCAACTTCCCGGGAAAAAGTCGGAGCCGAGAGTTGAATAAGAGAACTTGTTGCCCTGGCACAAATAACTTTGGATGTAGCTTCCTATCGTGCCACCTCTTCACCTTTTCCTTATACATTTTGTTATTTTCGTACGCTTGCAGTCGAAATTCATCAAGTTCATTAAGCTGAAGCATTCTTTTCTTACCAGCTGCATCTAAATCCAGGTTCAACTTCTTCAATGCCCAGTAGGCCTTATGCTCAAGCTCCGCAGGTAGATGACATCCCTTACCATACACCAACTGAAACGGTGACATTCCAAGTGGAGTTTTGTATGCTGTTCTGTAAGCCCAAACAGCTTCATCGAGCTTTAAAGACCAATCCTTCCTTGACGGACAAACAACCTTCTCTAGAATGCGCTTTATATCTCTGTTAGACACTTCCGCTTGACCATTTGTTTGCGGATGATAGGCAGTAGCTACTCGATGATTCACATTATAATGCTGCATCATAGAAGTGAACTTACGGTTGCAAAAATGCGATCCTTCATCACTTATGATTACCCGAGGTGTTCCAAACCTTGTGAAAATTTGCTTATGAAGAAAATTTAGCACTGCCTTTGCATCATTTGTCGGTAAAGCTTTAACTTCGACCCATTTTGAGACATAATCGACTGCCAGCAAGATGTACTGATTATTACAAGACGAGATAAAAGGCCCCATGAAATCGATTCCCCATACATCAAAGACCTCGACTTCAAGCATCACATTTAATGGCATTTCATCCTTCCTTGACAAATTTCCCATTCTTTGGCAACGATCACACCTTAAAACAAACTGATGAGCATCCTTGAACAGAGTAGGCCAGAAAAAACCTGCTTGCAGAATACGAGCTGCCGTCTTCTCACCACCATAGTGTCCACCATAAACCGTGGAATGACAGACTCGTAATATCCCCTCCGTCTCACAGAACGGGATACATCTCCTGATGATCTGGTCAGCTCCCTGTCTAAACAAATATGGTTCATCCCACATATACCACTTCACCTCATGCAGAAACTTCTTCTTTTGAGCAGATGTCAAATTAGGAGGCATTATATTGCTGACGAGATAGTTTACAATATCTGCAAATCATGGTTCTTCCTCCTGAATTGCAAACAACTGCTCATCCGGAAAAGATTCATTGATTAACGTCCTATCTTGTGAAGTAGAATCGGGATTCTCCAACCTAGAGAGATGGTCAGCTACTTGATTCTCAGTACCTTTTCTATCTTTGATCTTTAACTCAAATTCCTGAAGTAAAAGCACCCAACGAATGAGTCTCGGCTTCGAATCCTTCTTGGAAACCAGATAGCGAATAGCTGCATGATCAGTGAATACTGTTACTTTCGTACCAAGCAGATAAGATCGAAATTTCTCAAAACCAAAGACTATAGCCAAAATCTCCTTCTCAGTAGTGGTGTAGTTCAATTGGGCACCATTTAAAGTCTTACTCGCATAGTAGACCACATGGAAGAGATTTTTCTTGCGCTGTCCCAGAACTGCACCTACCGCATAATCACTTGCATCACAGATCATCTCAAACGGTTCTGTCCAATCTGGTGCTGTAATAACTGGTGCAGTGATCAAACTCTTTTTGAGACTCTCGAATGCTGCCAAACATTCATCATCAAATTTGAAAGGCACATCTTTCTCAAGCAAATTGCACAACGGCTTAGATATCTTTGAAAAGTCCTTGATGAATCGCCGATAAAAACCCGCATGACCAAGAAAACTACGGATTCCTTTCACAGAATTAGGTGGGGGAAGATTTTCAATGACTCCCACCTTGGCCTTGTCCACCTCCAGACCCTTGCTAGAGACCTTATGCCCAAGGATAATGCCTTCACGCACCATAAAATGACATTTCTCCCAATTGAGCACCAAATTAGTTTCCACGCATCTTTTGAGTACGGCTCGCAGATTATTCAAACATTCATCATATGAGTGTCCAAAGATGGAGAAGTCATCCATGAACACTTCGACGTTATTTCCAATCATGTCAGAGAATATAGCCATCATACATCTCTGAAAGGTGGCCGGGGCGCCACATAACCCAAACGAAACTCTGCGAAAAGCAAACATGCCAAATGGACAAGTGAAGGTAGTCTTTTCCTGATCCTCTGGTGCAATACAAATCTGATTATACCCGGAATAACCATCCAGAAGACAAAAATTCTCATGACCCGCCAATCTGTCAAGCATCTGATCAATAAATGGAAGAGGGAAGTGATCCTTCCTTGTGGCTTTGTTCAATTTTCTATAATCCATGCATACTCTCCATCCTGTAACTGTTCGAGTAGGGATGAGCTCATTCTTTTCATTGGCGACCACAGTGATACCTCCCTTCTTAGGTACACATTGTACGGGGCTCACCCACGAGCTGTCAGAAATAGGATAAATGATGCCTGCATCTAGCCATTTCAGAATTTCTTTCTTCACCACCTCCTTCATGATGGGATTCAGTCTTCGTTGTTGTTCCACAGTTGGCTTACTACCTTCCTCTAGCAAAATTTTATGCATACAATATGAAGGACTTATCCCCTTGATGTCTGCTATGGTCCATCCTATAGCCGATTTGAATTCTCTCAAAATCCTTAAGAGCTTGTCTTCCTCGCTACTTGAAAGGTCAGATGAAATAATAACAGGTAACGTAGATGAATCACCTAAAAAAGCATACCTCAAGTGCTCAGGTAATGGCTTGAGCTCCAAGGTAGGTGCTTCCTCTATTGATGGTTTGAGCTTCCCTTCAGCATTCTTAAGGTCAGAAGTACCAAGAGATTCAAATGGTATGTCCAGCTTTCGCTTCCAGGGAGAAGCGTTCAGATATTGTAATTGCTCGTTGCTATCTTCATCATCGCTGTCAAAATCCCCCACTAAGGCCTTTGCCAATGCATCAGACATTAGCATGTGATCGAGTTCCGAAGTAACCGCAGAATCAATCACATCCACTTTTAAGCACTCCTCATCTTCTGTAGGGAATTTCATTGCCTTGAATACGTTGAAGGTCACATCCTGATCTTGGACCCGCATAGTAAGTTCACCTTTTTGCACATCTATCAAGGTACGGCCAGTAGCCAAGAAAGGCCTTCCCAAGATTATGGGAATCTTCTTATCTTCCTCAAAATCCAGAATAACAAAATCTGCTGGAAAGAAGAGCTTATCCACCTTGACGAGCACATCCTCAACTATGCCCCTTGGGTAAGTAATGGAACGGTCAGCCAATTGTAGCGACATGTATGTGGGTTTTGGATCAGGCAGATCCAGCTTTTTAAAGATCGACAACGGCATCAGATTAATGCTTGCTCCCAAATCACAAAGGCACTTGTCAAACGTCAGATTGCCAATTATGCAAGGAATGGTGAAGCTTCCTGGATCTTTCAGTTTTGGTGGTAACTTTTGCTGCAGAACAGCGCTGCATTCTTTCGTGAGAGCAACGGTTTCAAGGTCATCCAGTTTCACCTTCCTTGAAAGAATGGTCTTCATAAACTTCGCATAACTAGGCATTTGTTCTAGAGCCTCCGCGAAAGGTATATTGATGTGAAGTTTCTTGAACACCTCCAGAAACTTCCCGAACTGTCTATCTAGCTTTTGTTGCTGCAATCTCTTAGGAAAAGGTGGTGGAGGATAGAGCTGTTTCTCCCCTATATTAGCCTCAGGCAGAGTGTGTTCAACAGTAGTCTTCCTTGGTTCCGCCGCTTTCTCCTTTTGCTTAGATTCTTCACCTCTAATTTCAGTTTCTACTTCTTTTGCCTTTTCAGCATCAGCTACTTTTCCAGACCTTAAGGTAATAGCCTTGACTTGCTCTTTAGCTTCCTGCCTGCCTGGTACTTCCGTGTCACTGGGAAGAGTGCCAGGTTGCCGATTGAGCACTACATTGGCTAATTGACCGATTTGATTTTCCAAGGTCTTGATAGAAACCGCCTGACTCTTGCACAACAGCTTAAGTTCCTCAAAATCAGCACTAGTAGGTGCAGCTGCACTTCCCTGTTGCGGATATGATTGCCTTGTAGCATACTGCTGTGGTTGCTGGAATCCAGGTGGGTTAAACTGTTTACTCACTCCTTGCTGATATGGTGGCTGAATAGCATTCTGATTATTCCCCCAGCTGAAATTTGGATGATTTCTGTTATTAGGATGATAGGTCGCTGGCACAGGCTGCTGTTGTCGCTGATAATTATTCACATACTGAACAGATTCGTTGACAAGAGAACACTGATCCGTAGCATGAGAACCTGCACAAAGCTCACAAACCATAGCTATCTGATTAACTCCATATGTAGCCAGAGAATCAACCTTCATTGATAGCGCTTGGAGCTGGGCTGCAATAGCGGTGGCTGCATCAACTTCCAGAATACCTGCTACCTTGCCTGACGTCATCCTCTGAGTTGGGTTTTGATGCTCATTTGCAGCCATCGTCTCTATAAGATTATACGCCTCAGTATAGCTTTTAGCCCATAAGGCGCCTCCAGCTGCTGCATCGAGCATGGGCCGAGATTGGGCCCCCAAACCATTATAGAAACCAGTGATCACCATCCAATCCGGCATTCCATGATGTGGACATTTTCGCAACATTTCCTTGTAGCGTTCCCAAGCCTCGCACATAGATTCTGTAGGTTGCTGCGCAAACTGAGTAAGAGCACTCCTCATAGCAGCAGTCTTTGCCATCGGATAAAACTTTACCAGAAAATTTTGCGCCAGATCTTGCCACGTAGTGACGGACCCAGCTGGTTCAGAATGTAACCAGTCTTTAGCCTTGTCCCTTAGTGAAAATGGGAAAAGCCTCAACTTGATAGCCTCATCAGTCACGCCATTATAATTAAAAGTACTGCAGATCTCGAAAAAATTCCTTATGTGCATGTCGGGGTCTTCAGTTGCCGCTCCTCCAAAAGAAACAGAATTCTGCACCATCTGAATAGTGCCTGGCTTGATTTCAAAGGTGTTAGCTTGAATAGCCGGATGAAGGATGCTTGACTGAATGTCATCAATTTTAGGCCGAGAAAAATCCATAAGAGCTGGATCAGCTTGAACAATACGATCTCCCATGTTTACTGGTTCTTTCTGCTCAGTTCCTGAATCCGAATCCTCAAAATCTAACTTCTCCGGAATATCAAGAACTTCGTCTGTCTCCTCAGCTGTATCTAAAGTCCTCTTGCGAGCACGAGAACGAGTTAGCATAAACGCTTGCTAAAGTACCTACAACACAACCGAAAAAAAAATAAGTAACTACTACGTCCTAATCACTGAGTCCTAATGACCAATGATGGTAAGTACATAAACTAAACAAATACGCCGAGTCCCCGGCAGCAGCGCCAAAAACTTGTTAGGGCGAAAACATGCACTAATATTCACGCAAGTATACGCGTTCGCAAGTAATATAGAATACTTTCTAGTTCGTTCCCTCAGAGACTCAGACTAAATTATTGTCTAATTAAACTCACTCACCAATGTATGATTACTTCTCAATGTTAAGATACTAACACTTAAAATTGTTGATTAATATTAACTATAATTAACTACTTAATTAATCACTTAACTAACACTTCAATTTATCAATAATAAAACACTCATGAGATCACAACTTCATTATTACTTCCTTCTATAGCCATTGTTATTACCCTTAGCATTAGACAGTGATGATATTAATCGAATAACACGAAACTGATAAAAGCCAACTTTCATTGTACTAATACCATTCTACCAATCATCCACAATTAAGATAGAAGTTGAATAGTCATCAATAATGTTGAGTTCCCATATGTCTACAGAAATTGACAACACAACGATTTAAGCACAAGTTATTCCTTTTGATTACATAGGGCAAATAAAACTGTTAGAGTTACCCACTAATCATGCACAACGTACATGAACCTATGCTAGCATGGCAAGTTCTAAATCTCAAGATCCACCGTCGCTTCACAAGAGATTAACACCCTATCTTATATGTTCGCGACGCACATAAGATGAATACGCACAACCAATACTAGATATCATGCAATCATCACACACTAAAGTATTAAACAATTAACTAAAAAATTCCATAATAAATCCGTTGCAACCCCATGATCACGATTAGCCCATAATAGCACTTATCGTCATCATGGGTTCATATGAAATCATGATAAACAAACACAAGAAAATAATAACTAAACTAATTATATTAAAACATAGTACGTCACAAGAGTAAATAAGTTTAAAGCAAGAAAACTAGCATCCAATGTTACAACGAAACAAGAATCACAAGAATATATGCTTCCTCTTCGTTGCAGTGTGCTAAATCGGTCTTCTTCCTTATCTCCTTCGCTCCTTACGTAAAAACACAATCTTCTTCAATCCCCCCTTGTGAAAACGTCTCAAATCTACTTAAATCATAGTCCCATAAAACTCAGATTACATAGAAGTGGAAACCAAACAGAAGTAGAAGTCCTAAAATAATTTGTCTTTTTTCCCGACCCTGCACGGCCGCTCAGCATAGCTGAGCGGGCGCTCAGCTTGCTGCGCGGCCGCTCAGCAATGCTGAGCGGGCGCTCAGACCTCTACTGGAAAAATTCTGATTTCACTCCGTTTCTTTGCCGTAATCTGCCCGTTTCTTTCCTCTCGCAATGGTGAACACATGGCAAGGCTTATTCTTGATGATTCCTCCCCCGAAATGCAACTAAAACCCTGAAATGCATAAACACTAGAAAAATGCATCAAATACACAAAATACTTGATTTCAAGACACCAATTTAAGCCATTTTAAGACGCTCTAAGTGGTATAAAATGCCACTTATCAGTTGTTATGATTATTTAGTATGTACAGTAGTGTGTAGTGTGTATCAGTAGACTTTTGAGTTGTCTTTATAGACTAGCTATGATGACTAGTGAGTAGGTTGTCCCTTTTTGCTTTTACTTCCGAAGCGTCCTTACGCTTGTACTACCTAAAACTTTTGATCTATATATATCAGTACCTTTTTCCTTTCCAGCACTGTCATTTATTTTATTGCACCTGTTTTATCTTACCTTATCTATTGCACCAGTTATACCCCTGTGATACCATGTACCCTGTTTTCCATAACTGTTTATATATTATGTAAAGAAGCATGCAATTTACTTAGTTACAACTATTTTCAAAAAGAGATATTTCTATTTTGCAAAACTGTTCTTTTATGCAAAAGATTGATTCAAAAGCTAAACAAGTTGATTGATTCTTTACAGAAAATGCCTGCCAGAAGAAATACCCGCACCAACACCCAGAATGAAGAAACCAACAACAACAAAAACCAAGATGATACAAATCCAAATGTGAACCCAGGACCCATAGACCCAGCAATAGCCCAGATTCTTTAAATCTTGGCCCAACAAACAGTTCACCTGGCACAACAACAACAAAGACAGACCAACCCCCAGGTAACTTTTAAAACTTTTCAAGCAGTAAACCCACCAGAATTCAAGGGTTCCTTAGAGCCAATTGAAGCAAATGTTTGGTTAAAGGAAATAGAGAAGGCATTTGCCTTAGTGAAGTAAAGGAGGAACAGAAGGTTGAGTTTGCAAGTTACTATCTGAAGAATGAAGCCACCTATTGGTGGGAGATGGTGAAGATATTGGAAGGTACAGATGTTATTACTTGGTAAAGGTTTAAGGAATTGTTTTTAGAAAAGTATTTTCCTCAGTTTGTTCAGGATCAAATGGAGCTGAAGTTTTAGAATTAAAGCAAGAGAACATGTCGGTAACAGATTATGAGGGTAAGTTTGAGGAATTGTCAAGGTATGTACCGTCGTATGTGGATACTGACAGGAAGAAGGCTAAAAGATTCCAGCAAGGTTTGAAACCCTGGATCAGAGGGAAGGTAGCCATTTTTGAATTGGATACCTATGCAGGAGTAGTACAAAAGGCTATGATCGCAGAGACAGAAAGTGAGATGTTTCAGAAGGAGAAAGAAAGCAAGAAAAGGAAAGTTGAGGGTAGTGAGGGTCAGTCACAACCACGGAAGTTTCCAAATTTTAAGAAGGGCAAGTTTCAGCCAGGGATAAATTTTAATTTCAGGAAACAGAATGCAGGAGACGGAGGCCAGAGCAACCGTCTAGTTAATACAAATCAGCCAAATCAGTTGAGACTAACTTTTCCAGATTGTCAAGTATGTGGAAAGAAGCATGGAGGAGTTTGTAATAAGTTGAATGTGGTATGTTTCAAATGCAACCAGAAAGGGCACTATCCGAGGGAGTGCCGAAATCAGCCAGTAAGAGAACCAGCAAGTAAGGATCAGCCTATCCGGAATCCAGCAGTAAAGGTTCCAGCCATTGGATTTATGTGCTTTAAATGTGGAAAGCCAGGACATATGGCCAGGGATTGCAAGACATCAGCCCCAGTCAGTAATGCATTAAGGATTATGGGATCTACCCCAGCAGTGAATGAGACTCCAAGGGCTAGAGTTTTTGACATGTCGGTGAATGATGCGCTCCAAGATACGGATGTTGTGGCAGGTACGCTTAATGTGAATTCTTTATGTGCCAAAGTGTTAATAGATTCGGGAGAAACTCGATCATTTATTTCACAAGATTTTGTTAGTAAGTTAAATTGTCCAGTTGAGTGTTTAAATGAAATAATGACTGTGGAATTAGCAAATCAAGAACGTGTATTTGTTAATCAAGTTTGTGGGAATTATGAGATTGAGATTTCTGGTAGTAAGTTTTGTGTAGATTTGATACCATTTAAGTTAGGAGAATTTGTCGTTATATTAGGGATTGATTGGTTATCTAGGCACGATGCCCAGATAGATTATCGAAATAAGAAGGTAATGGTGAAAATGCCAGACGAAAGGATAGTAACATTCAAGGGCCAAAAACAAATAAAGAAGTTCTTAATGATGATTCAAGCCAAGAAGTTACTACGACAAGGATGTGAGCATTCCATGGCATATGTGATTGACAGAAGTCAAGAACCAACAAAACTTGAAGATATTCCAGTTGTGAATGAATTTCCAGACGTATTTCCCGACGAGTTACCAGGACTTCCTCCAGATAGAGAAATTGAATTTGCAATCGACTTAGCACCTGGAACAGAACCAGTATCCAAGGCCCCGTATAGAATGGTGCCCATCGAGATGAAAGAGCTAGCGAAGCAATTGCAGGAGTTGTTAGAGAAAGGAGTAATCAGACCCAGTTTATCCCCGTGGGGAGCCCCGGTATTATTTGTCAAGAAGAAAGATGGAAGCATGAGACTGTGTATTGACTATAGGGAGCTCAACAAGCTGACAATCAAGAACAAGTATCCATTACCCAGAATTGACGATCTGTTCGACCAGTTGAAGGGAGCCAAGTATTTCTCCAAAATTGATTTAAGATCAGGATATCATCAACTAAAGATCAAGCCAGAAGATATACCAAAGACAACTTTCAGAACAAGGTATGGACATTACGAGTTTTAGTGATGTCTTTTGGGTTGACCAATGCCTCGGCAGCGTTTATGGACCTGATGAAAAGAATTTTCAAGGAGTATTTGGATAAGTTTGTTATTGTGTTTATAGACGATATTTTAATCTATTCAAAGACGGAAGAGGATCATGTGGAACATGTGAGAACGACTTTGGAGATTTTAAGGAAAAAGAAGTTATATGCTAAATTCTCGAAGTGTGAGTTTTGGCTACAGGAAGTTCAGTTCTTAGGGCACATAGTTAGTAATGAAGGGATCAAAGTGGACCCGGCAAAGATCGAGGCAATTACAAATTGGGAGAGACCGAAAACACCCACCGAGGTAAGAAGTTTCTTAGGATTGGTGGGATATTATCGTCGATTTGTTCAAAATTTCTCGAGGATTGTCACACCATTAACAAAGCTTACACTAAAGAATGAGAAGTTTATATGGAACGACAAATGCGAGGAAAGTTTTCAGGAGTTGAAGCGAAGATTAATCACGACACCTGTTTTGTCACTTCCAGATGATCAAGGGAATTTCGTAATTTATAGTGATGCTTCTCACAAAGGATTAGGATGTGTTCTAATCCAGCACGAAAAGGTGATTGCGTATGCGTCAAGGCAATTGAAACCACACGAATAGAAGTATCCTACTCATGATTTGGAGCTAGCAGCCATAGTTTTCGCTTTGAAGATTTGGAGACATTATTTGTATGGAGAAAAGTGCGAGATTTTCACGGATCACAAAAGCTTAAAGTACATATTCACACAGAAGGAACTTAATATGAGACAAAGGAAATGGTTAGAGTTGATCAAAGACTATGATTGCTCGATTAATTATCATCCCGGTAAAGCGAACGTGGTAGCAGACGTATTGAGTCGGAAGGAAAGGTTGAATGTGTTATCAGTACCTGAAGATATATATAAGAAATTTCAGAAATTGGAATTGGAGATTAAAGTTTGCAAGCCTAAGGAAGCGAAAGTATACAGTATGACTTTCCAACCAGAATTATTTGAGAAAATAAAGAAATGTCAGGAAGATGTAATGGATCAAGATATAAATCACTTGGTAGGGGAAGAGTTATGCACGCAGAAAGATGACCAAGGTATTCTGAGGTTTTCATCTAGAATTTGGATTCCACCAGTGACGGAGCTGAAAAATGAAATTTTACAGGAGGCACATAATTCAAGGTATTCCATCCATCCAGGGAGTACCAAAATGTACAAAGATTTAAAGAAGAATTATTGGTGGCCAGACATGAAGAGGGAAATTGCGGAATGGATTAGCAAATGTTATACCTGTCAGAGAGTTAAAGCAGAGCATCAGAGACCAAGTGGATTGTTATAGCTATTGGAGATTCCAGAGTGGAAATGGGAACATATTGCCATGTATTTCATAGTTGGATTACCAAGGACAAGGGCTAATCATGATGCCATTTGGGTTATAGTGGATAGACTTACCAAGTCAGCTCATTTTTTGCCTATAAATAAAAGATTTTCGCTCGACAAATTGGTCCATATGTACCTGAAGGAAATTGTAGTTCGTCATGGAGTTCCTGTGTCTATGTTTAATTCAAGATTTTGGAAGAGTTTTCAAGAATGTTTGGGAACAAGACTGAATATGAGTACGGCCTATCACCCCCAGACGGATGGCCAAAGTGAAAGAACGATCCAGACAATCGAGGACATGTTACGTGTTTGTGCTATTGATTTCAAAGGAAGTTGGGACGAACATTTACCTCTGGTAGAATTTGCTTACAACAACAGTTATCATGCCAGCATTGGGATGCCACCCTATGAAGCCCTTTATGGACGCAAATGTAGATCTCCAATATATTGGGACGACGTCAACCGTTGTTACGTTTTTGGAACCCGAAACTCTTCCGAGAACTCTTTCCTAACCTAATTGTAATATTCCGAGCATATTCCATGTTTCGACTTTTTCGATCTGGCGTACGGCTTGTCCTGCGCGGGTCCCGGCGCAACATTTTCGATATAATATTCGTTTCGGTAAATCAATAAAACCCGTATTTTCGATAAACGTGAGCTTTTTATTAAACTATCACAATTATCACTTCGTAATACGTGTAACCAGGCGTTGAGACCATGACCGCAGTACAAATTGTACTGATATTGGATAATTATCCCGAAAACCGATACCGTTTGGATCAGTTTTTACAAATAAACGTACCGTTTTATATCCGGAATGATCCAACAGGATACTAATATTCCGTAAATATAAATAGCCTTTTTCCGTATTTTATTTCGTATCAAAATCATTTGCAGATAGTTAATTCTATAATTTTCAGAGAAAAACCCTAATTACATAAACTGTTCTAAGAATCAAACAGCAAAACGAAGGCGTTACCGATCTCTGTTTTCAAAGCTTCAGTAACCAAAACGAAGAATTTGAAGTGTTCTATCAGATTCTGAGCTTTGTTTCACTGCAGAATCAAAGGTTTATTTTCTGGAAATTTATTTATTTTTGAATTAAATTTATTAAAAATATGAATTTTTGTTCGGATGATTGTTTGTATGATTTGATGATTGCATGTTGTAGAGCTTGTTTTCCTGATGATTTTGATATATTATACGTCTGATTTGGAGTTCAATAACATGTTCAAATTTGAGTTTGATTTTCGAATTTTAAAATTAGGGTTTATAACCCGTATAAATGTTCTTAATTGAAATTTGGGGGTTTCTTATTCTGAAATAGATTGATGTTGTGGTATAGTGTATTTTATTCTCTGTGAAATTTGCAATCTAGTCGTACAAGTTTCATGAATCAACGAGGTCTGTAGAGAAGGGAGTTGTGTTTTGAAGTTTACGTCGAACCCGCCGGAAACCGGCGAGTTTCTTGATCAAATTCCGGCCAAGTCTGGGGTTATTGATGAATTTTGATTGCAGATATAGGTTCCTGGTGTTGTGTAGTTTAATTCTGGAGGTGATGGTGGTGGGAGGATGCCGGAGGTGAGTTCTCCGGCCACCCCCGATTTTCCGGCGACTGAAACTGCAAAATTGCAGTTTAGTCCCTGTATTTTTGAAGATGGTGAAGTTTAGTCCCTGTAGTTTGCAAAGTTTTCAAAAATAGGATTCCTGTTTATAAAATGTTTAAAAATCATATTTCCTATTTATTTTTATTATAAAAATTCATTTTTAATTTCTGAAAATTCTGAAAATTATTATTTTAATTCCGAAAATTATTTTTAATTCAAAAATAAATCTAAATTAATTAGTTAATTAATTTCAGTTAATTTTTAATTAATTAATTGGTCAATTAATTCAAAAATTAATTGATTTAATTAATTATTAGTTGATTTTAATCAATTATTTAATTAGATTTAATTATTTAAAAATGATTTAAAAATTCTGAAAAATAGTTTCGAGTTTTAAAATATTATTCTAAATTATTTCCCTAGCTCGATATTTAGTATAAAATTGTTTCGGAGCCAGAATTGGCCTACTGAACCCTGTTTATTAACCCGAAATTGATCCAATGACCCGTTTTAATTCCGAAAAATGTTTTAAAAATCATTTTAAATATCAGAAAGCCTATTTATGACCCGAGACTTCTTTATAAATAATATATCATTGATTACGTGATGTATTATGTGCTATATGTGACTTGTTGATTGACTATCAGTCTATATATTCGGTGTTTACTTGATTATTGCATAACTTTCAATCCGTTAATCGGATTTGGGTAAAACGAAGGGTAGATAGAAGTATGTGTTGAATAGAACTCTATGAGTCGATTATTGATAGATGTTTATGATATGTGAGCAGAAGAGGCAAGGCGTAGGAAAGGGAAACAGGTAGTTGAGGAGTAAGACGATTGTGATTGGAAGCGAGTGCAGTGTAGTAAGCTAATACCAGGCAAGTGTTCTGAACTTTCTCGAGATATTGTAGTACTTGATAGTCTTGTTGATATTGCAAGTGCTTTGAAGCACTGTACCCTAAACCTTGATTCCAGTTATTGATCTTGAGCCGTAACCTGATTCTTTCTAGACCATTGATTGTTGTATACCCAAACACAAACCTCAAGTATACGATCCTACTCCACAAATACATACAAACTAAATATTAAACACTGAACCAGATTGCTTACACAGTCAAATCTTTGTATTTTATGCTTTGAAAGACCAAATCCTTGAAACCCTAAAACATTGATTCCTTTGTTATCCAATTCTTTCATTACCCAGCATCCAAGCTTTGAAATTACCTTATTGATCCTTACAAGGATTGAAACCCTTTCATTGTTAAACACTCATTGTTGTTAATGATTCTGGTTATTAATTATTATTGCTTATTCTCATATTATGTTAGAATTGGAATGTTTTTATAAAATTGTGGACCAGATTCGTGGTCAGACCATATAATGGTCAAGTTAGGCCAATGTGTGCCTTGGATCCAGTAGTTAGAGCAGTGCTGTGTGCTTTGCTCGGGGTTAGTGCGTGACTGATCAGCAGCCTAACCTTGGTTTTTAACCTGAAAATATAATATCCAATTCTAAATTATAATCCATTGTTCACTTGATATCATAAACATGTTCACTTGATGATCATTATTCTCAGTTTTGTCATTGTGACTTGCTGAGCTAGTTAGCTCATTTGTGCGATATTGTTTCTGTTCTTTTCCAGTTAAGAAGGAACCAGTTGGTACCGCGGATCCCCAGTCCAGCGTGAGAGCTAGGGGTTTAGGTTGATCGAGCTAAACTAGTAGGTTTCTTTTGGGATAATTTAAGTCTGTAAAAGGTTGTAATAATGTTTAATACTCAGTTTTGAGTTTGGAACAGTTGGGATTTGAACAGTATGTAATATAAGTAGATATGTGGCTTGTGTGCATACTTTAACCTGTTGCAATCCGTGGTAGTTGGTACATAGGGTCACTGCATATTATTGTTATCTTTATTATTGCTATAAGCAGGTTATAAATAAGGCGCGCGCGTGTGTGTGTGGAGCCCAAACTTCTGACCCGGGTTTGGAGGGCGCCACAACAGTAATTTTCATCATTCATATGGAGTGTTAGTGTGTGCATTAAGCTAAATATCAGACAAAGAGTAAAGTCTGATTCACTTCAGTACATCTTAGAAATAAGGCATAACTAAAACTTTACTGAAAATCTGTCATTATTCTGAAGCCTACTATTGAATGAGTTCATGTTTGAGTCCACCTCAACTGTTTTGTGCTAGTTTTGTGAATCTTTTGAAATTTCATTTTACAGTGGCTTCTCAGTGTAAGTGAGTCACGACTGCTTATCAGAATTTATGCTTTTGTCAGAGTATTTCTCCAGTAATCATAGAGTCTGAAAAGTCACCAAGAAAATATTTTGCTTTTCTGATGCATATTACTTAATACTAGCAATGCACTTGGGTCGTCCCTTCCACATTTTTACTCTAGATCTCAAAGGAGTACCTGATTTTTATTTCTTGTTTCTTTTCCTTTTTCGTTTGATAAGTGAGGTTTATCAGCACCTAGTACATTCAACAGATTTATCAAAACTTAACAGATGAGAAACATTATTATAGTTTTTGACTTAGTAATAAGATAGGCAAAGTAAACTCAACTAAGCTCAATATCAGAATTTGCTTGTGTCAATAAATTTTTACAGAAATAATTACTTCTAACATGGGATCTCTAGTGTATTGAAGACTACTAGGTTAGCATCTAGCACAGGTATCCTCATTGGATTGAATAGTTACATAAACAGACATATCATTATCAGAGTTTAGAAATTCACATCAGACAATAATTAGTACTTAAGCAATTTTCAGGTAAGCACAAAATACACAAGGAAAGTAATTTCTGTAAATACTGATCATAAAGTATGATGCATCAGAACAAAAACTAAGCAAATTTAGAGAAAGAACCTGAAACCATTCCAAGTTCATTTACCAATCTTGTAAAAGTAGATTCACACCGTGGTTTTGTGAAGATATCTGGTAGTTGTTGATCTGTTGGAACAAAGTGCAATTCCACTGTACCTTCATCCACATGTTCCCTTATGAAGTGGTACCTAATACTGATGTGCTTTGTCATTGAGTGTTGAACTGGATTACCTGTCATAGCAATAGCACTTTGATTATCACAGTAAATAGGGATTTTAAAATATGTTAACCCATAATCCAGTAACTGATTCTTCATCCAAAGAATCTATCCACAACAGCTTCCTGCAGCAATGTACTCTGCTTCTGCAGTTGATGTGGAAATTGACTTTTGTTTCTTGCTAAACCAAGAAACCAATCTGCCTCCAAGAAATTGGCAGCTTCCACTTGTGCTTTTCCTGTCAATTTTGCAACCTGCAAAATCTACATCTGAGTAACCTATTAGTTTAAAATCTGATTCTCTGGGATACCACTATCCCAGATCAGCTGTTCCCTTAAGATACTTGAAAATTCTTTTCACAGCTGTTAAGTGAGGTTCTCTTGGATCTGCTTGAAATCTTGCACAATGACAGGTAGCATACATGATATCAGGTCTACTAGCAGCTAGATAGAGTAGAGAGCCAATCATACCTCTGTAATCAGTAATATCTACTGATTTACCAGTATCCTTATCCAGTTTTGTTGCAGTGGCCATGAGAGTGGATGCACTTGAACAATCTTGCATCCCAAATTTCTTCAGCAAATTTCTGGTGTACTTGGTTTGACAAATAAAAGTGCCTTCTTCATTCTGCTTGACTTGAAGGCCCAGAAAATAGCTAAGTTCCCCCATCATACTTATTTGATACCTTGACTGCATCAGTTTGGAAAACTTCTTGCAAATTCTGTCATTTGTAGAACCAAAGATGATATCAACAACATATATCTGAACCATAAGTAAGTCCTTTCCATGGTTGAGGTAGAACAGCGTTTTGTCTATAGTTCCTCTGTTAAATCCACTTTCCAGAAGAAACTAAGCTAAAGTCTCATACCATGCTCTTGGAGCTTGCTTAAGTCCATAAAGTGCTTTATCAAGCCTGTAGACATAATCTGGATATTTGGAATCTACAAAGCCTAGAGGTTGTTCAACATATACTTCTTCCTCCAATTCTCCATTGAGAAAAGCAGTTTTCACATCCATTTGAAAGACAATAAACTTTTTGTGAGCAGCATAAGCCAAAAATATCCTTATGGCTTCCAATCTAGCAACTGGTGCAAATGTTTCATCATAATCAATTCCCTCCTGTTGAGAATATCCTTTTGCAACCAGCCTTGCCTTATTCCTTGTAATTATGCCATCACTATCAGTTTTGTTCTGAATACCCACTTTGTACCAACAACATATATGTTCTTTGGTCTTGGCACTAGGGTCCAGACTTTGTTTCTTTTAAATTCATTTAACTCTTCCTGCATTGCTTGCACCCAATCAGCATCTTGAAGAGCTTCTTCCACTTTCTTTGGTTCAGTTTGAGAAAGAAAAGAATTGTAAAGACATTCACTTGAAGTAGTTGTTCTAGTTCTGACATCTACATCAGGATTTCCAATAATTAAGTCAGGTGTATGTGATTTAGTCCACTTCCTTACAGATGGAAGGTTTCCTCTAGAACTGGATGCTCCCCTTGATCCATGCTATCTTCATCAACATTTTCTGATGCTCCCCCTGAAACTATGCTCTCTGAGTTGGATCCTTCAGAATTTAGATTTTCAGAACTATCAGTAATTGGCTTATCAGAACTTGACGAATCAGGAATTGAAGAGCCAGATGCATGTTCTGATGCTTCTTGAGATGTGGTTATATCTTGAGTATGCTCCCCCTTCATTGGTGCATCTTCCTTTGGCATAGTCACCACAGTTTCAATAACATCAGAGTTTAATCCATCAGAGTTTGCAGTATCAGGATTTAGACTGTCAGGATTTTCAGTATCAGAATTTAAGTCTTCATTTTCAAATCTCAGCTGATCATGATCATTGAAATCTTCAAGTCTAGTAATCTTCTTATCATCAAATGAGACATTGATAGATTCCATGACCACTCTTGTTCTCAAGTTATAGACTCTGAAGGAACAAAGATTCCTTCATCAGCTTTTAGATCAAATTTGGATAGCTGTTCAGGATGAGTCTTAAGAACAAAACACTTGCATTCAAATACATGAAAATACTTCAGATTTGGCTTCTTTTTCTTCACCATCTCATATGGTGTCTTTCCTTGCTTGTTAATGAGTGTTGCATTCTGAGTAAAACAAGCAGTCTGCACAGCTTCAACCTAAAAATAGGTTGGAAGCTTTGCTTCATCAAGCATTGTTCGTGCAGCTTCAATGAGAGTTCTATTCTTTCTTTCAACAACTCCATTTTGCTGTGGAGTTCCAGGGGCAGAAAATTCCTGCTTGATTCCATGGTTTTTGCAGAACTCTTCCATTATCAAATTCTTGAACTCAGTACCATTATCACTTCTTATTATCTTCACTGAGTCTTTGACCAATTTATCCAGTTTCTTGACATGATCAATCAAGAGAGATGCATTTTCACTTTTTGTGTGCAAGAAATACACCCATGTGTATCTGGTGAACTCATCCACTATGACCATAACATATTTCTTTTTTGCAATAGACATGACATTTACTGGACCAAATAGATCAACATGTAGTAGGTGATAAGGCTCAAGAATTGATGATTCAGTCTTGCTCTTGAATGAAGATTTCCTTTGTTTGGCCTTCTGACAAGAATCACAAAGGCCATCAGGAGCAAATACTGACTTTGGCAGTCCTCTCACAAGATCTTTCTTGACCAACTCATTTATATTGTTAAAATTTAAATGAGAGAGTTTCTTGTGCCAATTCCAGCTTTCTTCAATTAATGCTCTACTCATCAGACAGATTGCAGAACCATCAGTACTTGTTGAAAGCTTGGCTTCATAAATGTTACCACGCCTATATCCTTTCAGAACAAGTATAAATGGAATGCCATAAACTACCACAATGAAAACAAGGATTTTGTGGCTTATATCTAACAGACTGACTCTTAACTCCTGACTTTGAAGGTAAGGAGTTTATGTTCTTATTCTTCCTGCAAAAAGAAGCCGGATGGTTAGAACTTCCACAGTTATGACACGTTTTCCTAGGAGCATCAGGAACAGGCTTAAAATTATTGTTTTTATTCACAGCTTCCTTTCCATTCCTATTTTTCCTAGGTGACTTTACCTTGTTTGCATTCTTAACGTCTTTCAGCTTATGCTTAAGCTGCTTCTTAGTCATTAAGCCTACGTTTACTTAAGTTGTTTTTGCCTGTTTTAGTTTGTCAGAAGTTAATTCCTTTTTAACTTCTGATTTCTCATTATCAGACTTTACAGCTACAAAATTAACAGGCTTTAATTTAGATTTTTGATTAACAATTATAGGCTTAATATCTACAGTTCCTTTATCATTCTTATCCTCTCCATAACCTAAGCCCTCTTTCCAGTTTTCACTACTTAACAAATTCTGAGTTGTTCTGCCAGAGTTAGTCCAAGTCCTGATAATCTCTCTTTCCTTTTCTAACTCAGCTTTTAGAGATTCATTCATTTTAAGTACTTCATCCCTAATATAGAAAGCATCATCTCTATCTTTCTGAGTTTTATGGAACATGACTAACTCTTTTTCTAAATAATCATTCCTCTTTTTACAAGCAAGATTTTCAGAAGTTAATCTTTCACATGTTAAAGTTTGATCTCTATAACTAGTTTTAAGATATCTTCTCAACTCATTAATATCATCAGTATGAAAGGCATAAGTAGTTTGAGGTACCTTTAATTCAGCAGCTTCAGAACTGCTTTCAGCACTTGCCTTATCAGCATTTTCCATCAAGGCATAATTCTCCTCACTTTCAGAATCTGAGGTGTCTGTCCAGCTTTTCTTCTTTGTGACAAGAGCCTTGCCTTTGTCACTCTTCACTTTCTTGCAATCAGGAGATATATGGCCTTTCTCACCACAGTTGTAGCATTTGATATTTGTATAATCTCCTCTGTCAAACTTTCCTCCTCTGCCCTCAGATTTTCTGAAATTCTTCTTATCAGAACTTGCGCCTTTCCTGGAAAACTTATTTCCCTTCCTGAACTTTCTGTATGCAATCTTTGTGATTCCTTTCACCATAAGAGCACACAGCTTCATCATCTCTTCATCAGCATCCGTCTCAGGCAAGCTTTCAGATTTTGAGTCATTATCACTTTCAGAACTTGATGACTCAGTATCAGACTTTGTGAAGAGAGATTTACCCTTGTCTTTCCTTGAGGTAGCTGCCTTGGGGGATTCTTCTTCAGCCTTAAGAGCAACTGTCCTTGACTTTCCTCCTTTCCTCTTGCTTCTTTGTTCCATCTCAAGTTCATGAGTCTTGAGCATTCCATAAATTTCATCAAGAGTTGTTTCATCAAGATTATAGTTGTCTCTTATTGTTGTTGCCTTCAAATCCCAGCATTCAAGAAGAGCTAACAGGAATTTAAGGTTTGAATCTTCAAGATCATACTCCTTATTAAACATTGACAAATCATTCAAGAGTTTGACAAATCTATCATATAAATCAGTCAATGACTCATTAGCCTTTGAGTCAAAGTGTTCATACTCTTGAGTGAGTATTGTCTTCCTGTTCTTCTTAATCGTATCCGTTCCCTGACATCTTATTTCCAAGGCATCCCATATCTCCTTTGAAGTCTTGCAGTTTATTACCCTGTTTGACATTACATTATCAATAGCACTATGCAGTAAGTGTCGTACCTTAGCATCCTTAGCAATTGATGCGATATCTTCAGTGGTGTAATCACTCTTCTCCTTTGGCACAGACTTTGCTGCTTCACCTGCAACTGCAACAGTGAGCTTGGTTGGTTTGTGAGGCCCTTCCTTGATTCTATCAAGATATTCTGGATCTGTAGCTTCCAGAAACATGGTCATCCTCACCTTCCATATGGCATATTCAGATGGTCCCAATATAGGAACTCTAATAGTCTCATATCGGCTTTGAATTTGTGTCTTTGGAGGTTCTTCAGCTTTGGTGGGCTTAGTTGGAGTTTCTACTTCAGACATGATTGTTTTTGGATCTTAAACTATTTGTGTGTTAACAGATAGGCTCTGATACCACTTGTTAGGTCACACACACTGTAGAGGGGGTGAATACAGTGTATAGCACAATCAAATCGAACTTTAATAACTCAAGTAACAGAAAGCAAACTTTATTCAAAACAATAAACTCTGTTACAGTATGGAACTGTTCTCTCTCAGTGATGAACAAATATCACGAGAGCTGCTAGGGTTACAATGAATAATCTTCTCGATTGTGATAACACTTATAGTGTAAACCCTATGCCTGTGTTTATCTACTACACATTTACAAGATAATCGCTAATTGATATGGAATATAATTCTGCTTCCTAAAATATATCAATCAGATATCTTTTCTTCCAAGTATTATATTCTTCATAGAATTCCTTCTTCATGCATATCTCTTCTTATGTTTGTCTCGATCTTCTCTTCCTGTAAATCAACTGCCTTCCTTATCTGAACGTTTCCTTTAAGTCCTGATATTATCTTCTGATAAATATCTTTTGTACCTTAAGTACTGATGACTTAAGTTCTGACTCCAGTATAAGTGTTGATTTCAGTTAAGTACTGATTTGTCCTGTTTAAGTGAGATCTGTAAACTAAACATAAATCACATTAGTTATGACATTATCAAATATATATATAACATAGGTATTAAGATAAGGTTACTGAGTATAACTTGCACAGGGTTCCACATCACAATTACTTGGTATATTAGCATGGTACGACTTTTAAATTACTTGCATAAAAATCTCCAAGCAAAGTTAAACTACTTGCAATAGATACCTGAGGGTTCATGGCATTTTCATATAATACGAAAGATAGATTTGAAACCATTTGGATCATATATATCAAGGTGAATTAGAATACTCGCATCATATATAAAAGCTGGGCTAACACTATCTTGCAGTATAAACAAAAAGGTAGGTTGAAACACTTGCCTTGAGAAAGGCTTAACTTGACTGGAAGGTGGGAGCAACTGGAGCTTCACTCGACTTTAATGGCAAGTTTACCCTCATCTCGAGAGCCTACAAAATAATAATATCCTCAATATAATATATACTCACTAACTCACCCCAATTATAAACCGAAATTACGCACATTGACACTTAGGCCTATATATACACATAAACACTTATAATTATCTTATAAGCATAATAGCTCACATAGCCACTCATGTTTATATAGAACATTTAAGTACATAATAATATATCCATACACACTATATTGCATCACTAGGTTTGGATGATCTTACTCCACTTACTCAAGTCACTTGGTTATGCTAAACTAGCCAAAACTCTTAATATCGTCCTCATAACCCGAAGTGCCTTTTCTAAACCATCAAGTTCTTATGGACCCTGACTTAGGCCTTACACTCTAATGACCTCATACTATCTTACAACTATGGTGGTCAATCTAGGCCTCACTCATAAGTTCCCTAAAACTAATGGTTAAGTGATTTTGCTCATTATAGTGATTTCTGGGTGACACCAATGGGTTTATGAGTACAATTGACATACTTACACTTCAAGTTTACCTCTCAAACTTCTACACTAGACTTATCTGACCATAAGGCAACTCTAAAACTTGGTTTGGCTCAAGGGTCTAGCTTGGGCCTACCTGGGCCTAAGCTTAAAGTCCAATGTTCCCTTTTTTCTGGACAGAAAAGTGTCCTTTTTTGCACTAACTTATGACACATGATTCTAACTCAATTCCTATGAAATATGGATGGAACAACTCCTCTGATACTCCCTCTAACTAGGGCTAACCAAGGCCTAGTGAGGGCCTACCCATGACATGGTCAAAACTCCTCATTTCTAAGTTGCAACAAAATTATCCCCTGCCGGACAAATTCTAAATTTTGGTCTGTGCACCTCACTAAATAGTTGGGTTTCTCTAATTTGTGACTTCTAGACTCAATTATACCCCAATTCTTAACTCCTCGTGGATTGGGCATAACAATGCCAAAGAAATTCCCATTCAAAATCAATACAAAACTCACATGCAAATCTGGAAAAAATTTCAGAAATCCATCCTAGCCTTTCCACCTTAACTCCCACTTTAAAACCACGAAATAAATCTCAACCAAGGAAAATTTACTACTATAAGACTCTAAAATAAGGCCTCAACCAATAATGGAGATCATCCATGCCCTATAGTACCAACATGCAAAATAAAACTTAACATGCAACTCAAGATGATCACTAAATCAAGTTCGACTAAATAAGAGGGTTATTAGCTCATAAATTCGACTTAAAATACTTAACTACTTCAAAAGATCAAGCACACTACCTTTTAACAACTAAGATCAAGAATAATATCAAGGAAACAATTCATTTTAAGCACATATAAGGTCGAATTTAACACAAACTAAGCATGCATATACATTTTTGAAAAGATGAGCATATATAATATGATTATACTTGAAAATAATGCCCTATCTCTAACATGAAAAGTAGAATATGACTTTACAACTAAATATCAGTAGCATGCAAAGGTTTTAAAAGAGTTTTATTCGTGGAAACACTTTGTTTATGGACATAAAAAGTATATCTCGTAGAGAACTCTTTAATCCACATGAATTAAGAGTTTCTCTTTGGAGATCACATAAAATCAAGACATGCAAGCATTAAACTTCATCTCCTAAGCATGGAACTTCTTGTAAAGTGTATAATATATGAATGGGTAATGGAATTACACTAGAATGGAAAGGATTTGATGAAGAAAAATTGAAGGGAATGGAGGAAGGGGCTTCGGCCGAATGAAGAAAAAGAGAGGGGGAGGAGAGGAAATTTGAGAGTGAAAATGATGAGCTTGAGTGGAGTGTGGTTTTGGGTTAACTCCTCTCTTTATGGTTCATCATGCACTAATTCAATAGTGGAATTTGGAATGTACTAAAGTGTCCTTCTCCAATAATCAAGCAAAAGTGCATGCAAGGGTAGTTTAGCCTTTTGGTGGATAGAAGAAGGTGTGTGGGGTATGAATGGTCTCTTATGCCCATTTAAATTGAATTGGAGCGTATTTGCATGCATGGGCAACTAAGTAATTTATAATTTAAAAATCAACTAAGTTATATCAAATAATTTTTATAAATCTAAATGTACCTCCATAAATCACAAAATAAATGATATAAAATAGCTTATGATTTTAGAAATTTAATGATATAAAATTTGAAAGTTTATTGTTAAAAGATTTTTAAAATCAATTTTCCATATAAAATGAAGTACTTTTGATGATCATTTAAAAATACTAAATGATACGATTTTCTTTTCAAATTTTTTTATATAAACTAATACATTAAACTCTTAGTTTATAGGCACTCGGTCATATAGATCATCCACATTTATAATTCCACACAATTTAAATTTTAATTATAAACATACAATTATATATAGATAGGGTTTAGAAATACCGGTCGTAACAATATTTCTTGTAAAAAATAAAATTTTGTCTAAGTCAGAATTTACATCTCGACGGATGTTCATTATCCGTTGAAAGTGAATATCCGTTGAATCTTATCATCCGTTAAAATATTAAATATTATTCTGGGTACTTTTATCTAGGTGGATAACTGTCTAATCTTTATTCATTGAATTGCGTTCAATCTTAGCCGTTAATTCTCTGTATCATCCGTCGAATTTACTTACAGCCTGTAAGCACATTTCGGTGGATATTAATTAGAATTTCAATAGTTAACCTATTTATAAATGGCTATTTTGGTCTAATTCAATTGGTTACTTTATTTTCTTTTTACTTTAAAACCGTTTATTTCTGAGAAAGTATTAAAGCTTATTTCTTTTTCATTTTTACTTTTATCTTTCTCAAGAAATTTCTCTAACTCTCTTCATCTCCAAAGCAAAAAAAACCCTTTTTGCAACTACTTTCAATCACAGCAATGGCACCTGTAGTCAAAATCATGTCTCAAACTGGGTATGTCTATAAAAAGAACAACTTCGTAGCTTTGGTGAACAAGCACATTCGTGCATCAGAAGACTATCACAAAATGATGGACTTCATTCAAAGCTGCAAACTGAGTTATGCTATGCTTGAGTCTCCAATCATCTACTGTGAAGTTGTTGAGGATATTTGGACTACAGTTGTGTTCAACTCCAAGGATAAAACCATTACCTTCACTCTCAAGGGTAAGGAACACTCTATTAACTTTGATTCTATTAAAAATGCTTTAAATTTCCTGGAAATAACACTTTTGCTCCACACACAGACACTGATGTGAGTAACATGCTTATTTCTATGGGTTATGCTTTTACTGCCACCAAGTTAGGTACGGTTAAGAGACTAGGCTTTAGGAAATAATGGAGCTTTCTATGTGATTCCTTTATTAAGGTGTTTTATGGTAAAGTTAGCAATTTTGATGCTGTAACTTATTCACTTGTTAACATGCTCTATATGCTTTTTGATAAGTATTTTAATTTCAGTACTTTTGTAATATATAAATTAGGGAGTAAATTAGGAGACATTAAGAAGAGGTCTAACAACATCTATTATGCTAGATTCTTTATGATGTTAGCTAATTTTGTCTCTGAGGATCTCTCAATTGAGAACCCAACAAACAAGTTAGATTGTTGGGTCCAAGAGAGAAGGGTTATTGCTGATCTTAATAGGGCCAATCACCATAAGGAGGTTCCCCTAATCTACATGCCAATTATGGAGCAGCCTCAAGTAAGTGAGTTAAAACTTCTATCCCTTCTACTTCTCTACCACAAATTTCTTTGCAAACAACTATGGCTATGGCACCTGTGACACTGACCAAACAGGTGCCTACCCAAGCCACAAAATCAAGAATTTCCAAATCCAAGTCAAAGAAAACCCACTCTAGTTTTTCTCAGAAGAAACTATTTTTAAAATCTACTAAAAACCAAGAGGGGAGTGTGAAGGGAAGTGAGCCTGGTGAGGGACAGGGTGAAAATCAAGAAACCCTAAGGATAAGAAGGGAGAGGTGTGTGTAACCTAGCCTAGCCACACTGTAGTTTCCCAACAAACTATAGTGATTAATAAGGAAACTAGCTCATTACTAGTTGTATCCTCCCAAAAGGATGTAACTATTGAACAAAGCTCTCAGCTAAGAGCACATGCCAAGAGGGTTAGGGACACAGAATCATCCCAAACTTACACAAGAAAGAAGAAATCTAAAATAATTGGGGATCAGGGTGCACACACTATTCCAACTGTAGTCAAAGACTCGGTTAATGCACCTTCTCAAAGTCAGGTTGATGTGGCTCCAATAAATGTAGAGTCACAGCCAAAATCTATTGAAGCACCTCATACGCAAAACTCACCCACTATCTCTTTGGATGTGGACAAGATTAACACATCAATTCATGATTCTCCATCTTTAACTCTATTGGAGAAGCCAAAATCTCAAGCAAGTGAGAATCATCTTTTAAATGATTTGTTGGCTCACTTGCCATTTTTTTCTGAGTCTACTGAGAACTCTGTACAAAATCTCAAATCAATAACCATAGATTTTACAATACTTTCCACTCCAAAGTATGTCATTTCTACTATCTCGACGGATTTTTTTCATCCGCTGACTAGTGATTGTATCTCGACGGATGTGCTTAACAACAATTATCCGTTAAACTCTTCAACTTCTACTTCGACGGATGTCACTCATTCGTTGAATGTCACTGCACCACTTGAAATTTCAACAATTGTTACCATTACTGATATCTTAGTAGTTGTTCAATCAATATTAGGATTGAGGGAAAGGAGTGAACAGAGTGAGAGGCTGAGTTGCTCTCAGGAAAAGGGAGAAGAAAAGAGTGAACACATGCAAGCTATTTCTTTCATCTTCGAAAAAGTGAGTGAGAGGAGTCCCACCTTAGAAGGTGAAGGTGAGGGTGTGAGGGTGGGAAGCCAAGGGGAGCCCTTGATGCAAGAACAGAGATATCAAGAGAGAAAAACATGTACAGAGAATAGGATGAGCCCATTTTTAGTGAGTTAAGGGATGTCAATGAGGCTGAAAAGAAGCAACTATTTCAGCAAGAATATCAAGTTGTCATAGATTTTGTTTCTTATGAAGTTGAGGCATTTACTCACCCTGTTCCACCTTATCAAGATTTGGCTGAACAGGATAATGAGGCTGTTGGGAGAATTCTCAACTTGGTGCACACAACAGCTTCAATGCAAAGGGCCAATGATGCAATCACTTTCATGTCCTCCACAGTTGGTGATGACTTTGCATATCCAACTGGTGGTTCTGAAGACACTTTTAGAGATGATGGTGATGATGATTAAGGAGATTTTATGGACATAGGGGGAGAAGCAGGTCCTAGCTCAAGCACAAACACTCCAGCATGGATGTTTAACAAAGATTGCAGTGAGAATCACTTCAAATCCACTCTATTCCACATCATCCATCAGACTCAGACAACTCTTCAAGGTACTACAAATGCCAACACCAAGATTCTTCTTCAAGCTCACTTTGAGTCTCTTTACATGCACAAGATCCAATCTCTCAAGCACAATCAGGATGTGTCTGAGATCAAGATAAAAATTGGACAAGTCAAAAAGGACATCTCTGAAAGATTGGAGTCTACTCTTCCTGACATAATAATGTTACATGTTAACAGGAAACTCAGGAAAAACTCTGATCTCAGTAGCAAGGTGGATTCTTTGCACACTAGGCTAAAGACCCTAGAAACTTCTATCACTCAAATCCAACTTTATCAAGCTCAGTAAACACTGTTTCTTTAGAAAGTGGTGGTTGCACAACTTTCCAACTCTGCTCAACTTGATGCTAACAAAAAGGGGGAGAAAGATGTTGTCTCAGTTAGTGAAGGGGAGACATCTGCAATCATTCTAGTTAACAAGGGAGAGTCAGCTAGTGAGGGGGAGAAAATGCACAACATACAAGTCAGTAAAGTGATTATTCCAGCAATTACTTTCTCTAAGCCACCATTTCTTGACAATATTGACTTAATCAAGATAGCAACAACTGATCTATAGATGAAAGAAAAATGGAAGAAGCATGATGAGAACATCAAGAAGAATTTCGATCCAATTAAGAAGCAAGACAAAGCCTTATCTCATTTCTCTCAATTGAGACCAATTTCAGTCAATGAAATAATCTTAGGGAACATGGAAAGAGGTCAATCCTCAGCAATAAAATCTCCAAAGGCCAATGTGATTTTTCAGCCAAAAAGAAACTATCCAAAGAAATCAGACAAAAATCCATTGGACCTAATCTATGAAACTCCCAAGCCTGATGAGAAGAAGTTGCTTGGTAGATCAATTGCCTATCTCAAAGATCCCAGAGACTCAACCTTAAAGAAAAGAATTGCTAAAATCTACAGGAATGACAAAATGATCTGTGTAGTGCTGGACATCCACAATTCGCAGAAGCTAATAAAGAAGAAAAGGTGAGGCTCAAACAACAACAAAGGCAAGCTGCCTTAGATGCCAAGAACCAAGCTAAGAAACCTGCAACCATAGAATCCGTGATGCCTACTATGATAGTTGAGACTCTGATTGAAGAGAAGCAAGAAGAACTAATGCAGACAAAGAAACCAAGATACTAATGCAGACGAAAGTGGAAGCTGGATTTTAATAAAGATAAGGAAGAATTCATGCCTACCCAATCTACTAATTCAAGTCAACCATCCATGCCCACAATGGATCAAATTGAATTTAAGGTTTATCCTGAAATAAACTTCCATGGTAAACCCATTATTCCCAAGGATGAACATATAGATTGGGATAGCTTGCCACTCCCTGATCTAAATATTCCAATCCAAACCAAACCAAGGAAAACAAAGAAATGAGCAATCAATAAGACCAATCCTGTCAAACTTCAGCCCAAAGTCTTAGCCAAACCCACACCAACTGTCAACAAAGGAAATCAACTCTTCATCTGTGACATCAAGGAATTTTCAAACATAAATCTCTATCTGGATGAACTGGAAGAAGTAAGAGCTATTAATTCCTACAACCATCTTCCAGAGAGATTGGTCTTCAGGTATAAGGGTGGAAAAGAGAAAACCTGGCCTCTTTACAGAATTCTCAATGAATGTTATTCTATTCTTTTAAAGATTTTCTCCTCAATAAAGAAGAACTTTGGATTCAACACTGTTGCCAAAAAGATGGTACTGAATAAAATTGAGGAGATAATGAATATCAGAAGAAACTTAAATGCACTCCCAAGAGTCTTAAATATTCCCTATAATGCAGATAAAGTGTATTTGAGACCATACTGGATAATGGAGTTCAAGGATGAGAAGGGAATCAAAATATTCTTCAGATTAGAAGATCAGCTGAAGATTTCAAGCAATGAAACTCTCATTAAGATGCAAGAGATGCTGGATCAAACTAATGGAGATTAATCTGAATTCTAAAGGCTACTTTAAAACCATATTGAAGAGAACAATGAGAAATTGGGAAAGAAGTTCAGACAGTCAAGAAAATAAGTCATATTTGCTTAGTCTAGAGGAGCACCTTGAGAATGGCTTGTGAGATTTTCTATAAATCTTCCTCTGTATGATTTTTAATAAATTGTAGCACTTGTTAATTTTATCTACTTAAATAAGTCTGTATTCATAAGGTGTTTTGTTATCATCAAGTTTCTCTTAATTTATGCCTACAATTCCAGTAGACATAAATTGTAGGAGATTGTTAGGATTATGTTGTGTACTTGATGATAAGTTAAACAAAATACCTTAGTAGATTTAATTTAGTGATTTTGTAGCTTCAACGGATGACACTTTAACATCCGTTGAAATGGTAGCTTATGTATTAATAAGTTTAGTAGCACATTTTTGCATATTATAATGCCTTAGAGAACTAGATGTTGTAGAATGTGTTAAGTCACGTTGACTACTAGATTGATATGCAAGATAGGTTGGATAACTGTAAATATTAGATGCCTTGTAATCTTATATAAGTGAAATAGAGTTTACTTCTATAAAGATGCTCTCAATGGATGTTTCACAAGGTTTCAACGGATGATCAACTGGAGTCTCAACGGATGATCAACTAGACTCTCATCGGATGATCCAACAAAGTCTCAATGGATGATCCCACAGGGTTTCAATAGATGATCAAATTCAAAAGTAGTTGATAGTGACTTGACAGTCATATGCATTGATTGTATGCAAATGGAATGTGGAAGCCTATTTACAGGTTTTAGAGAACAAAGAAGCATTTCAATGTCCATGCTAACTTGAAGATATTCAAAGATGCTGGAGAGAGAAATGAAGAAGCATGTAATTAGACTAGAAATATTTTGTCTTATTTGTTTGTCTTTTTATCATGTAACTTGGTGATAAATAAACCAAGGGTAGCAAGTAGAACATAATCGAAGTGAGTAAGAAATTACCATAGAAATAGATAAAGCTATATTTATAAAAATTTCTATGTTCTTTGTAAGTTCAGCTAGTAAGCAGCTGTGTGTAAATCTTACATCACGGAGTTCTCAAATTAATATATATCTCTGGTGGAAAAGTTCAATTCACCAGAAAGTTTTTAAATACTTTTATTTGATTACTTTGTGTTTGATTTATTTAATACTTTCATTCCGCACTTTAGCTAAATCAAACACAGTTATATATTCGAAGTAGAACAGTTCTTAAAATTCGAAAAGTAGCCAGAATTACATTCAGCGCCCCTTCTGTAATTTTTTGTTAGATTGTTTAAGAATAACAAAGCAGCTCCTGAGCTGCAAGAAAATATCATTTCTCTTGCAGGGACAATAAGTATGATTTATCATCGAAGGGCGATGAGGGAGGAGTAGGCTGCAAAGCGGCAGAAGAAGTCCGAGTAGTTAGATTATGTTAGGGTTTTATGTTTAAAATTCTATAAATCTTGTACTCTGCTTCTTAAATATTAATGAATTTTTTTTCCTTCTTTGATTCCTTAATTGTATGAATGTTTACTGTCTTGTTTGTGCTTGAATGATTATAACTGTTCATATTCCAATTAGTACTGTATGCTTAATTTTAGGAATTTTTTTATAGTGCATGTGAGAAACTAATCTCTGTTTGAGTTCATATGTTCACTATAGTACATATTACGCATATTATAGGAAGAAACTGATTTCATAGAAGAAATTTATGAATGATTTAATTTTGATCTCATTAGAATTATAATCTTTGAGTGTTATGGTCTATCAAAATTCTTTGAAACTTTCTTTTTCCCTCCAAGAAAATTGTCCACACTCAATCTCAAAATCATAAATATTATATCTCAAATTTCTTCTTATTTATGAAACACTTGAATCCATTTCTCAAATGTTGCCAAAATCAAGTGACATAATTCTTGAAATTATGCTCACCACTCAGAGACAACATTAAGTTAGTTAGAGACTACATGTTGAGGTAGATCTTAATGATACTAACAGAGACACAGGGGTTTCATTAGTTTTTACTGAAGATCCTGTGAAAGCTTTTAATAATCACATTCAAGTGTCAGTTCTTTTCAAGAAGAACATGGTTTGAGATCATGGTACATGAAAGTAACCTGATCAAATGCTCTCCAATTCAAATGGAGGTTCCCATAATTGGTGAACAACAACTATCATAACCACAGTGTAAACTGTGAGTTTAATTGTGACTTCAGATTCACAAGGTATAAATACTGTTATTACTTTATCAGTATTTATTATGCATGTTTTAAATCCTGTTGGTATGATTATTTCTAGACCTTATTTAAGGATTACCTCTAGTTGTATGACCATAGACCACCCTTCTTTAGCCACCTCTTATTTATGTTGAACAATCTTTCTAAGCTTTTCTGTGAGTTGTGTGAAAAGATTTAGAGAAAACAGAATTAAAGAGAGGCGGGATCCTTCCTGGAAAAAGGAGAGTTAGATGAGAGATAGGATTTAGTAATCCTTGTGAGGAAACTCTGACTATTGAAAGTCATGAGCTCTGTGGTGTGAGGAGTAGTGAGACTACTTTAAAAGAATATAAAGATTAACTGATACTTGCAATATTTTGCAGGTGCACAGAGTACACATGAAACATCTACTGATCAACAGTCTGTTGACACTTTGATAAACTTTAATGTACCAATTGTTGCTAATCTCCATGCAGGTCTAAGTACTAATATTGTCATGCAGTCCATTCAATCTCCTATTTCACCACATGAAACAATCCCTATTTTTGTTGAGAAATAGTCCATTCACTCTACTATTCCACCACCTGAAGTAATCCCTGTTATTGCTAAAGATGTAGTAGCACAATAGTCCATTCATAAATTTTCATCCATTTCAGAGTCACCACAACCCTCTACAGGAACTGAGGTCCTGGAAGTAAATTTAGAAGCTCTAGTTCATTTATCTATAACACTTGAAGATGTGGAGGTTACTGTTGCTGGTTTTTTAGGCTTCTGAAGCTGCTGGATCACATACTGCACCAATTTCTGATACTATCTTAAATGCTAAAGCTGATGAGGAAGTTCAGCAGATAGTACAAAATCCAGTTATAAAGGGAGAATCTGATGATGGTGAAGAAGCTAATATTTCTAATGTTCTTATATATCCTAAAGATAATCTTTTCTTCCCTGAAGATATGCTTACACATGTAAGGCAACAGAAAATGAAGGCATTAGATGTCAAGAAGTAGGATTATTTTGATGATATCCGGAATGTGAAATGGAAAGATGATACATATCCTATTTCAAGAACAAATGCTATTGAACATCTAGAAATAGATGAAAAGAGAATTCAAAATCCTGATATATTGACTCATCTGAAAGCATCTACTCTAGTTGTCAAATCCTTATATACATCTCAAGAAGCAATTACTTCTCAAATCAATCAGATCAATGAATCAATGATTGCTTCAAGGCTGTCTATTCATCAAGAAATTCAGAAACAAATTGCACCAATTGTTTCCCGATAAACATTAATTGAAGCTAATCAAGCTAGATTGGAAGCTAAGCTAATTCAAATGTATGATCAACTTACAGAGGTACAGAATTCAATGGAGCTGATTCCTTCTCTACTACTTAGTGATGATGCCAAAAAGGGGGAGAAAATTATTCAATCTAAACGCAAGCATCTGACATTGACAAGTACTGATGATGAAAATTCATAAGTGGATTTTATATCTACTAGGAACACTTCATTTCAGGCTTAAATTGCTGTTTTGGACTCAAGTACCTGGTATGTTTGATGTGTTTTTGTGTTTTTGCATTACATGCATTAGTTTGAGGAAGAAAGAAGCTTCTCAAGGAAATAAGCTAAAAAGAGCCAAGAATCTGAAGTCAAGACCATTTACAAATTATAGAGGATCTCGGGACCTTCACGTGGGCAGTTGAGTCGCCTAATTCTGACGAGCAGAACTCAAGATACGGCCAAAAGAAGAAACTGCAGAAAAGTCCAGAAGTCAAGCACGACGGCCCCCAAACCCAGCGCGTTCGCCCCGCCTTTCTGCCAAAAAACAGGTCACCCGCGCTGATTTGAGCGTGTCTGCCCCGCCCTTTTTGCCCCTAAATCCTGATTTTAGTAGAATTTGATGATTTTGAGGGTCCAGTCCACTAGGGGCTTATATATAACAATAAAAAGACGTTTTTAACAACAAGGAGACCAGAGAGAGCATTATGAAGACCTAGAGAGCACAAGACGGCTACAGAGAAGAAGACTTTTATATTCTTAAAATAGTTGATACTTGGATGCTTGTTTTGTATTTGTCTTTGAACCCTAGTACTCTTATATTTTTTATTATCATGTTTTCATTGGAACCCATGGTGACGATGAGTTAGGTTATGAACTAATCATTATTGTGGGGTTCTAACAGATTTACTTATGGATTTTTATAGTTAATTTGTTTCAATATCTTGGTGTGTGGTGATTGATTGATATCCTAGTATTGGTTGTGCTTATTCGTCTTATGTGTGTAGCTAACATGTAAGATAGCGTGTTAATCTCTATTGAAGCGACAGTGAATATAGAGATTTAGAACTTGCCATGCTAGCATAGATTCATGTATTTTTTATGCATGATTCGTAGGTAATTTTAACCATCTTACTTGCCCTATCTAATCATGATAGATAACTTGTTCATTAAACCTTTATGTTGTCAAATTTTATAGACATATAGGGTCTCAACATAATTGGTGTCTATTCAGCTTCTATCTCTTTTGTGGATGTCTAGTAGTAGGGTATTCATACAACAAAAGTTGGCGTTTACTAGTTTCGTGTTATCTGATTAGTTGTCATCAGCATTGCATGTCAAGGTTAAGAACAATGACTTTAAATGAAGTAGTAATGAAGTTAGAATCCCATGTTTGTCTCATATAGTAATTCAATCACTTTTAATCTCTTAGTTATTTGCATGTTAGTTAATATCTTAGTTGTAAAACTCTCAACTTGTTATTATCTTAGCATTAAATTATAGTCATATTATTGTTGCATTGGTGCATAATCTTAAGTTAACCAAAAAGAGTCTATATAGGAATGAAATAGAAAGTATTCTATATTACTTGCGAACGCGTATACTTGCATGAATTTTAGCACGTGTTTTCGTCCTAACAAGTTTTTGGCACCGCTGCCGGGGACTAGTTGTTAATTTTTAGTTTATGTGCTTGACATCAGTGGTCGTTAAAGTTCACTAACTTAGATTCTTTTACTTTCACGGTTACTTGTTTGTGTTTCAGGTACTCATTACAATGAGAGATCCAGCAGCACCGACAAAAGCGTTGATGGATGTTTCTCAACCCAAGATCAATGACATTCAATCTAGCATTGTCAGGCCAGCGATCACAACTAATACCTTCAAGATCAAGCCTGGCATAATTCATATGGTGCAGAACTCAGATCAGTTTGGGGGTGCTCCAAAGGAAGATCCCAATATGCACATCAAGGATTTCATAGAAATCTGGCACACCTTCAGTTTCATTGGTGTGTCTGAGGATGCGGTGAAACTGAGACTGTTCTCATTCTCTCTGAGGGACAAGGCTAAGAGTTGGTCACACTCTCTACCAGCTGGTTCGATTGCTACTTGGGAAGATCTTGCTCATAAGTTTCTTACTAAATTCTTCACTATGGTGAAGACAGCTGCAATCAGAAACACTCTTACTCAATTTGCGCAACAATTGGGAGAATCTTTGTGTGAAGCTTGGGAGCGCTATAAGGAGATGCTTAGGAAGTGTCCTCATCATGGCATGCCTGATTGGATGATCATCAATGGTTTCTATAACAGTTTGGGAGCATAGTCAAGACCCATGCTTGACGCAGCATCATGTGGAGCATTATGGGAAAAGAGTTATGAGGAAGCTTATGATCTAATTGAACTGATGGATGCTAATGAATATCAGTATCCAACCCAGAGATTGCCACAGGGAAAGATAGCAGGAGTTCTTGAAGTGGATACAGCTACGGCTATCACTGCTCAACTAAAGGCGTTGTCTATGAAGATCGATTCTCTGGCTAACTATGGTATTAATCAGATAACCAGAGTTTGTGAGCTGTGTGCAGGTTCGCATGCGACGGAGCAATGCACTATATCTAGTAAATCATCTCAGTTTGTGAGCAACTTTTAGAGATCGCAGCAACCAGTTCCAGACACTTATCATCCTGACAACTGGAATTATCTTAACTTCAGCTGGAGCAACAATCAGTATGCGATGCAACAACCATTCCAGTAGTTTGGAAACAAGCAATTCAATCCTCCTGGTTTTCAGCAACAATTTGAACCAAGACAACAACTCCATCTTCAACAACAAACTCATGGAGGTGTAGGACAATCTTAGAATAAAAAAATTTGAATTGGAGGCATTGAGGCTTATGTGCAAAAACCAAGCTCTTATATGCAAAAGCCAGGCTGTTTCTATCAAGACTCTGGAGAACCAAATAGGGCAAATTGCTAACGCCTTATTGAATCGACCACCAGGAACACTTCCTAGTAATATAGAAGCCAATCCAGGTAAGGGGGAAGTTGAAGAACAGGTAAACACAATCACCATGAGGTTTAGAAAGGTCGCAAGCCCCCAAATTCAACAAGACAAAGAGTCTAAAAATTCTGTCCAGAATGCAGGTGCATCTGCACCCTTGCCAATTCCAGAAAATGAGGTTGTAGCTGAAAAAATGGTGCAGAAGGATGCTGAGGTGGTATCAAGGAAGAAAACTGTGGAATACACTCCTCCTGAGGGTAATACAGGGGAGAAACAGGTCTATCCTCCACCTCCTTTTCCTAAGAGGTTGCAGAAGCAGAAGTTGGATAAGCAATTTGCTAAGTTTCTGGAGGTGTTCAAGAAACTTCATATGAACATACCTTTCGCTGAAGCTGTTGAATAGATGCCTAGCTATGTGAAGTTTATGAAAGGTATTATCTCTCTGAAAGTGAAGCTCGATGACTTAGAGACTGTTGCTCTAACGGAGGAGTGCAGTGCGGTGCTGCAACAGAAGTTGCCTCCGAAGCTCAAAGATTCTAGAAGCTTTACTATTCCTTGCACTATTGGAAACTTATCTTTTGAAAAGTGTTTATATGACTTGGAAGCTAGCATCAATCTGATGCCCTTGTCTATCTTTAAGAAGCTTGGTCTACCTGATCCGAAACCAATATACATGTCATTGCAACTAGCTATTCATTCCATCGCTTATTCGCGAGGAATAGTGGAGGATGACTTGGTTAAGGTGGACAAACTCATCTTCCCTGCTGATTTTGTAATTCTGTACTTTGAGGAAGATAAGAGGATTCCTATTATCTTGGGAAGATCATTCTTGGCCACATGCCGAACTATGATCGATGTGCAAAAAGTAGAGCTTATGATGAAGGTTCAAGATCAGAAGGTCACTTTTAGTGTGTTCAAGGAAATAAAGTTACCCACAGATAAAGAGCAGTGCTTTAAAGTAGAGTGGGTAGACTTTGTCGTCAATTCGGAGCTTGAGCAATTTCCAAAGTCAGATACCTTAGAGAGATCCTTAACAGGGGAATTTGATAGTAAAGATGAAAAAGGGGCAGAGCAACTGCAGTATTTGAATGCTCCTCCATGGAAGAGGAAGTTGCATATTCCATTCGGTTCTCTTGAGTTAGCAGAGCTGAAAATTTCTCAGGAGTGTCTCGAGCCGTCTATTAAAGATTCTCCAACACTTGAGCTCAACCCACTACCAGATCACTTGAGTTATGCATTCTTAGGGGCACCCCTTGATAAGGGGTTGGGATATATTTTTGATGATATAGAGGGTAACCGGCCAGTTCCTCCCGTGCTCATAGATGGTCCCTCTCATGCACCACATATAGTTGATAGGACTGGTGTTGGTGATGCGCAGTATAGAAGGTTGATTCGGCGTATTGAGGCCATGCATGACATTCACTGATATTTTGCTGAAGATTTGACACATGCTCTCGGTACTGTTTTCTGAGACACCGGTGTCGAGGTTGATTGGCCACCTGATCCTTCACCCGGAGAGGGTGATCCTCCCGCTAACTAGGTATGCCTTGAATCCTTATTATTACCTTCAATGAGGACATTGAATATTTTAAGTTTGGGGGTGATAATGTAAGGATTAGTTTGTGTGTGTCAATATAGTTCATATAGACTCATATTGCATGTTTAGTTGTAGTTCATTCATATTTTTGCACGATTGTTCATATAGAACATATTTGTTTGCATGTTTGTTGGTGTTTTATGTGAGTTCATATTGTTGCACTTGCATGTATATAACATGATCCCTTAGGTTGAGCTATTTCTGATTGATTGATTGGTTGATGTTAATTTGAGTGTGGTGATGAAAAACAGAGGGATAATTAAGTTCTAATGAATTGATTTGCATGCCAAAAACAAAAGGAACTAGATCATGATCATAATTTTTTATTTTTTGAATTTAATCACTTGGTTATATTTAGAATTTTTGTTATTCTCGTAATGACGTAAAAACACTAATTTTTAAACTGGGAAAAAACTTGGATTTCATTGCTGATTGTGAATAAGGCTAGGTGTTAAATGGCTAGTAGCTGACTCATATTTTATGAGTAGTCTAGGGTTGAATGAGATGGAGCGAAACACACTCATTCAGAAACTGAAAACAAAAAGAGCAAAAGAAAAAAAATGTGTTTATGCATAATTGATCAAGAGTGAGCTCTTTAATACTCGAGTTATTAAGTTCTAGGTGACTTTGTGCCTAGTGACCTAAGGCTTTTATAGTCTGGGATCCGCTAACCTAACGCTCGCTACATGGGTATTATTGTATAAGTCTTTTGGGACCTCATTCATTGCACAGTCAAATAAACATCTTTGTTATGTGTTCAATAATAGCATGAATCCTTCTATAACTCTGGGAGAAAGGAGGTGTTGTGAGTCATTATGCGTTTAACGTCTATTCTAGTTATAAACTTGTGATTGTTTTGATGAAAGATAAGTTATGGTTATTGATCTAGTATCGAGAGTATATTTGTTAAGCATCCCACACACACACATTTCTGGTTTATGAGTTGGTTTGTGGGATTTATTCGAACTTTGTTAAAAGTTATTGCATTCTTAGAGGCATCAACTTATTCATTTGGTTATGGTTATTCTGAGGGGATCGATTGCATTATCATTTAGCCGCATTTATGTAGTTACATTCATGCATTAGTTTGTTTTGTAGTTTTTGAGTCTGTTTATGCTTGAGGACAAGCATCGATTCAAGTTTGGGGGTGTGATAAGTGGATTTTATATCTACTTGGAATACTTCATTTCAAGCTTAAATTGGTGTTTTGGACTCAAGTATCTGGTATGTTTGATGTGTTTTTAAATTTTTGCATTACAGCCATTAGTTTGAGGAAGAAAGAAGGTTCTCAAGGAAATATACTAAAAAGAGCTAAAAATCTGAAGTCAAGACCATTCCCAAATTGTAGGGGATCTCGAGAGCTTTGTTTGGGGAGTTGAATCGCCTAATTCTGACAAGCAGAACTCAAGATACGGCCAAAAGAAGAAACTGCAGAAATGTCTAGAAGTCAAGCGCGGCCACCCCAACCCAGTGTGGCCGCCCCGCCTTTCTGCCAACAAAACAGCGCGCCCACACTGATTTGAGCGCGGCCGCCCCACCTTTTTTAAACCTAAATCCTGATTTTAGTAGAATTTGATGATTTTGAGGGTCCAGGTCCACTAGGGACTTATATATACCAATAAAAAGACGTTTTTAACAACAAGGACACCAGGGAGAGCATTACGAAGACCTAGAGAGCGCAAGACGGCTACGGAGAAAAAGCTTTTGTATTCTTTAATATAGTTGATACTTGGATGCTTGTTTTTGATTTGTCTTTGTACCCTAGTACTCTTATATTGTTTATTATCATATTTTCATTGGAACCCATGGTGACGATAAGTTCGGTTATGAAGTAATCGCTATCGTGGGGTTCTAACGGATTTACTTATGGATTTCTATAATTAATTTGTTTCAATATCTTGGTGTGTGGTGATTGATTGATATCCTAGTATTGGTTGTGCTTATTCGTCTTATGTGCATAGCTAACATATAAGATTGCGTGTTAATCTCTATTAAAGCGACAGTGAATATAGAGATTTAGAACTTGCCATGCTAGCATAGGTTCATGTATTTATTATACATGATTCGTAGGTAATTTTAACCATCTTACTTGCCCTATCGAATCACGATAGATAACTTGTTCATTAAACCTTTATATTGTCAAATTTTATAGACATATAGAGTCTTACCATAATTGGTGTCTATTCAGCTTCTATCTCTTTTGTGGATGTCTGGTAGTAGGGTATTCATACAACAAAAGTTGGTGTTTACTAGTTTCGTGTTATCTGATTAGTTGTCATCACCATTGCATGCCAAGGTTAAGAACAATGACTTTGAATGAAGTAGTAATGAAGTTAGAATTCCATATTTGTCTCATATAGTAATTCAATCACTTTCAATCTCTTAGTTATTTGCATGTTAGTTAATATCTTAGTTAGAAAACTCTCAACTTGTTATTGTCTTAGCATTGAACGATAGCCATAGCATTATTGCAGAGGTGTGTAATCTTAAGTTAACCAAATAGAGTCTCTGTGGGAATGAACTAGAAAGTATTATATATTACTTGTGAATGTGTATACTTGCGTGAATTTTAGCGCGTGTTTTGATCCTAACAAAAAGCCCGATAGAGGTAATAAGGGGGAACATAAGGATAGTGAAAGGACAAGAGGTGAAGAGCTAGTTGGAATTAGTGGTTCATCAAAAGCAATCACTAGATCTCAATCTAGACAAGGTGGAGAAGGTAAGAAAAGTGAAAGAAGAGTTAGAGAATTGACTTTGACTACAACAACTCAACAAACTTTACAAGTCACAACTACTGATGAAGACCAAGGTATTCTGGAGATGGAAGCTGGTGCTGAAGCAAATTAATATCTTCAAACTCTGAAACTAATAGTCAGAAAGACAACTCTATTCTACAAGGATCCAAAGATTCAAGCATTTGACTCTGAGGTGAGTAGAATAATCTTTGAAAGAGAAAATCATGGAGTTGATCTAGAACAACTAAGGCGAATGGAGGAAGACTTCAAGAAATCCATGAAGACAATAAATACTGATATTGCTGTTATATCCCAAAATCTTTATGAAGATGATCTTTCTAACAGACCACCCAAAGGTGTAGTTATGAAGAAGGCAAGTCAGGAAGAGGATGAAAGATCTCTCAGATCTCAAGCCATCTTAACTGCTGACAGGAAGCATAAAGGGAAAGAGAAGATATGAGAGAAGTCAAAGTTTTTAAAGCCCAAAGTCAAAGCTGTTGCAAAGAAGAAATCAGAATCTAAAGTAACTAAATTACAAATACTGATAGATCCAATCTATATAGTTGCTCAATCTTTTGATACCGATGAAATTGCTGAAGAAGAAGAAATCACCAAAGAAGATTTATGGAGCTGATTGGCCTGAAAAACTGAAATTAACCAATCACACTGCTCAAGTTAATGAATAAGAAGTTGTTATTCAACCAATCATAACCTTTGATTCTACTCATGTTGTTGATTTCTTAAACCCAATTCAAGCAGATTTATCAAATTCTGGTTCTGAAGACATAGTCTCTGATAAGCCAGAATTTACTTTTGAAGAAAAGAATTTACTTTTGAAGAAAAGAAGAAGCTGCTATGGGAAAGAAAGAAACCAACACCTAGAAGAGATTCTTTTAAAATATTAAAGAAGATTTATAATGGAAGTTCTCAATCTACAAAACCTGGAATCACAAGTGGTCTTGGAAGATTAAATGCTGATGATCCATTCGTAGGAGATGCTTTAACTTTAAGAAAGCATACTTACTTGACATAAATTGGAGACAATGTAATGCTTGAAGACTTATAGAAGATCATATTAGTGCAAATTGTTATTGATCTTGTTGGAGAGAAAATGATTTATTTTCTGGAGTCTGGGAGAAACTTAAGGTTGAATCTACCAACAGTTAAGAGACAAACCATGGAAGGAATTAGAAATTATTGCTACAATTCTCAAGGTAACTAATTTTGCAACTTCCAGATGGTCTGCATTCATAAAGAACCTGATACAGTTTAAGTAGAGATGAATGCCTTAGAAATATAACTACATTCCAAAGTACATTGATCAAACTGAATATGATGTTGATATGCCTATTGGAGGAGCCAAGATAGAAATGAGTCTTGGGATAAAAGTTTTAACTTTTAATCCCGATGGAAAGAAAATTGGGTTTCTGGAGCTGGATGATCTATCTCTTGGAAATTCAAAGTGACATAATCTCAGGGCTTCCATCTATTAGAATGATGAATCAACAGATGAACTGGAGGAACATATATAGAGGATGCAATGGTATTTGGGTGTAATGGAAGAAAATCTGTTGAGGAAGTTTCTTGAAGATTTTCTAGAATGTGTTAGAGTTCAGAATGAAGAGTAAAGACTGATATTCACTGACATAAGATTGAATATGCATACTTGATTCATGCGTTTAGATAGTTTTGAAATTATCAATTGGAACTTGTCCATATTTTCATAATGAACAAGTTGGGGGAGATTGTTAGAAGCAATTGATGATATCAGCAGAAACTATTAGAAGTTCACATCAAAACTTATATCAACGGATGATGATATCAACGGATGATGATGTCAACGGATGATGTAATCAGTATTTGTCACATCAGTTGATCTTCGATAAGGAAAAGGAAATAGGAACTCAAGGCAGTGAAGGACTTTATCTCAGAAGCAATCATACATGGATAGGTTTCCTTATTGTAATAGAATAGGTTTCCTTATTTGATTTTGTGGATGTGCTCTATATAAAGCACATATTAGGTTCATGCTATATGCATTGCGAACATTGTTATATCCTTCGCATAACCTAGCAGCTCTCAAGGATATTTGTTCATCCTTTTGAGAAAAAATGTTTGTAATCAGTTTTTATTTTTTAATATAAAATCTGTTGGATCTGTTAAAGCTTTGTCGAATTATTTGAATAAACTATATTCACCCCCTCTACAGTTGATTACGGACCTAACATATCTGCTACTAGTTATCCTAACAAATTTGGAGATAAGTCACCCAGCCCTTTACAACATCCATAGGTGATCACTGGTCTATCAGTCTGAATCACTGTGCGTGAGGTCTCGAACCCTCCTCATCGCTCCTGCTAGCATCAGCTTAGCATCAACTACTGGAATGTATCCTCCCATCATCGTCATCCTCATCTGCACTCGAGTACGGAGCTCAATCCCATCAATCTCCCAGAGAGCTATAGTAGGGGAAGCAGCTCTGAAGTCCCCTGTGTAGCCTAGCCTGATAGCTCTCTCGGCGGTCAGCGCCAGTCGTAGCTCAACAATACGGGAAGATGCCGCGGTGATCTTAGTATTAAGCTGAGCCACTATCCAGTCATGCACGGTTACATGTATGGTCGCTGGGGGTCGTAGAGGTGAGTCCGGGTCACTAAGGATATGTCATGAAACTCGTAGGTTTGTACCTCCATCTCGTCTTCCTCGTCCTTATCAGTATAGGGAAAAGGGCTCAGTATCCCTGGATGAGGTGTGGAAGGGTCAACGGTCAGGAGAGGGTACATCTCTATGTTTGTCCAGTCTACGCCATTGCCCTAGGGTATCCCTATGGCACCCTCCAAACCTGGGTCAGAAGTTTGGGGTCCACAACACACACCATATATTTATAAACCTGCTTATAACAATAATAAAGATAATAATATGCAGTGACCCTACTTACCTTCATCCACGGATCGCAATAGGTTAAAGTATGCACACAAGCCACAAACACACACACTTATATTACAAACGTCCAAATCCCAACTATTCAAACTTACAACTGATTATAAAATATTCTTACAAACTTCCAAACTTAAACTATCACAAAAGTCTTCAGCTAACTTAATTTGCTTAACCTGGAATCCTAGCTCGTGCACTTGGTTGGGGATCCTCGCTACCAATGGTTTTCTTCGTAACAGGAAAAGAACATAAACATAATCGCACAAATGAGCAAACTAGATCAGCAAGTCACATTGACAATACTGAGATTAAACAATGATCAAGTGAAATGATTTAAGGTATCAAGTTTATTGATAAACAATGATTATAATTGGATATTTAATTTTCATTTTAAAAACAAAGGTTAGGTTGTTGATCAGTCACGTACTAACCCCGAGCAAGGCACATGGCTCTACTCTGACTACTAGATCCAAGGCACAGATTAGTCTAACATGACCAAAAATTTGGTCTGACCACGAACCTGGTCCACATTTTATAAAAACGGTCCAATTCTATAGAAATAACAGAATAAACAATGTAAAACAATAAACAGAATCATAAACAATATTGGTTTTCAGGCATAAGGTGATTTACAATCATTACAAGGGAACAACATCATAAATACAAGGATTGGCTATCATCCGGTAAAAGAATTGGATAACAGAAGAATCAAAGTCTTGTGGTTATAAGGATTAGTCTTTCAATGTATAAGGAAATAAAGGTTTGAGTGTTAAACAATTCCGGTTCAGTGATCGGTAGTTAGTTTGTATTTATTTATGGAGTAGTATCGTATATCCGTGGTTCGTATCTGGGTATTAAACAATCAATGGTTTACAAAGAAGAAGGCCTACGACTCAAAGATTAATAACTGGAATCAAGGTTTAGGGTTCAGTGCTTCAAAGCACTTGCAATATAAAATAGAACTATCAATGACTCGCAATATATCTTGAGAAGGTTCAGAACACTTGCCTTGTCTTAACTTGCTAACACTTCACTGGCTTTCAATCACTATCTCTTATTCACCAACTATCTGCTTCCCTTTCCTACGCCTCGCTTCATCTGCTCAGACACCGCAAGTATCTATCAATACTTATTCTCACTTGATTATATTCGTTATAAGCTTCTATTTACCCTTCGTTTCACCCAAATTTGATTTATGATTTAAAGTTACGAGTAAAACAGTCAAATAATGCACATATAAGCATATAACACATCAATCAGATCACATTGAACACATACCATGTAAGATATTCGATAAAAATACTTTCTCAAAGAAGATTCGGTGTTAAAATGATTTTTTGGTTATTTAATACGAATTTTTGAACATTTTTCGGAATTAAAAAGGGTCGTTGAATAAACAGAGTTCGATTGCCTGCACCTGGCTTTAAAATTATTTTATAATAATTATCGAGCCTTGAAAACAAATTAAAATAATATTTTAAAGCTCGAAACTATTTTTTGGAATTTTTATATCAAAATAAATAATTAAATCTAATTAAATATTCAATTAAAATTAATTAATAATTAATTAAATCAATTAATCAATTAATTTTTGAATTAATTGACCAATTAACTAATTAATTATTAACTAAAATTAATTAACTAATTATTCAGATTTATTTTTGAATTAAAAATAATTTTTGGAATTAAAATAATAATTTTTAGAATTTTTTTATAATTAAAATCAAATTTTTAAATAGTTTTTAAACAGGAATCCAATTTTTGTAAACTTTCCAAAGTGCAGGGACTAAACTTCAGTACTTCACCATCTTCAAAAGTTCAGGGACTAAACTGCAAAAACGACAGTCCCGCTGTCGATTCGCCAGAGTTTGGCTGGAGAACACGATTTCGGCCATCTCAAGCCACCAAACTCTCCGGAATCAATCTACAGGCTACTAGGAATGTGTACATGCAATCAAAACACACAACCATTCACAGAATTGGCCGAAAAATGAGCAAGAAACTCGCCGTCGTCGGCGAGTTTTATTTTATTCGATTTGATCGATCCAGGAATCGTCTGTTGCTAACCTATACATGAATCGATTGAAAATTCTACCAGGAACACGATGCAATCATCAAAAACAACTAATAACCCTCAGGGCAAAAACGCCTAAATTCAATTAAAAATGTTGGGAATATGTTGTGAACTTGATGATTTCATTAACAAAACACCTTAGTAGATTCAACTTAGTGTATTTTGTAGCACTCGACGGATAAGCAAATATAGTCCCGATGGATGACTCAATACAATCCCGACGGATGATAATTTAACATCCATCGAGTGAGTAGCTTATGTAATAATAAGTCATGTAGCACATTTCTGCAAACACCTTTGTATAGATTTTGTAGTAGCATATAAGTCATGTTGACCTTAATTAGATATGCAGAATAGGTTGATTAATTATACATAGATGAAATGAAGTCAAGTGCCAAATAGCTACCTGACGGATGATCAACAAAGCTACCAGACGGATGATCAACAAGGCAACCCGATGGATGATCATGTACCCGACGGATAATCAATTCAAACATCTGTTGACAGTGACAACACAGTCACATGCATCGAGTGTATGCAAAAGGAATGTGGAAGCCTACTCAACTGGGTTTTTGAGAACAAAGAAGCATGGCCATTTCCATGCTATTATGAAGATATTCAAAGATGCTGGAATAGAGTAATGAAGTAGCATAGTATTAGACTTGATAGGTTTTGTTTTATTATCTTGACTTATTACTGTGTAATCTTGGTGATATATAAACCAAGAGTAGCAATTAGAACAACAGCAAGACTAAGCAAATATTTTCTCAGAGAAACAATTTTAAGCTGAATCCTTTAACATTTCTCTGTAAGCTTAGTTGTTCTTATTTGTAAGCAGTTGTGAGCTATCCAAGCTTCATAGAGTTCTCTTGATATATAAATATATATATCTGGTGGATACATTCTAATCCACCAGAAAGTTTTAAAGACTTGTGTTTTTATTACTTTGTGCTTTGATGCATATTTAACTTGTTGTTCCGCACTTTGCAAATCAAAACACTGTCATATATATCTTAAGTTAGAACATTTTATAATTCAGAAAAAGTTTCAAGAATTCCATTCAACCCCCCTTCTTTAATTCTTGTTGCATTATTAGGGACTAACAATTGGTATCAGAGCAAGCTCTTGAAGAACAAAGAGTTTAAAGATGACAACAAACAGCAAGATAAACAAGAAGGAGCCATGAGTTCCCAAGCCAAGGCATGAATGGTCAGATCCTGATATTGAACAAGTCAGGAAAGACAAGAAGGCCAAGAATATTATGTTCAATGGAGTTGATGGTGACATGTTTGACAACATCATAAATTGCAAAACTGCCAAGGAAGTTTGGGATACAATTCAGATTATCTGTGATAGCACTGAACAAGTTAGAGAAAACAAGATGCAGTTACTAATTCAGCAATATGAGCATTTCCACATTGAAGAAGGTGAATCTATCACTGATATCTTTAGTAGATTTCAAAAGCTACTAAATGCTCTAAAGCTTCATGGAAGAGTCTACCAAACCAAGGATTCTAACCTCAAGTTTTTGAGATCCCTTCCAAAAGAATAGTAACCAATGATAGTCTCCTTGAGAAATTCACAATAATATAAGGAGTTTACACTAGAGAGACTGTATGGCATTCTAAAGACTTATGAGCTTGAAATAGAGCATGATGAAAGAATGGAGAAAGGGAGAAAGAAAGGAGGGTCCATTACACTGGTTGCTAAGTTAGAGAAAGAGAAGGAGATGAAGATAGAAGTTGTTGAGTCTACTTCAAGGGTCTGTGAAAATAAGGCCAAGGGGCTGGTAGCAGAATATGAAGATTCTTTAAGTCAAAATGATATGGATGATATTGATGAACATCTAGCATTCCTTTCCAGAAGATTTGCCAAGCTCAAGTTCAAGAAGAACTTTGGAGCAGCTAAGCCAAATAGAAACATGGTGGATAAATCAAAATTCAAATGTTTCAAATGTGGCTTGGAAGGGCACTTTGCCAGTGACTGTAGAAAGTCTGTTTTCAGCAAGAAGAAGTTTGAGCCTGTAGATTATAAATAGAAATATTTTGAGTTGCTTAAACAAAAGAAAAGGGCTTTCATTACACAAGAAAATGATTGGGCAACAGATGGTCTGGATGAGGATGAGGATGTCAGCTATGTCAATCTAGCCCTAATGGCCAAGTCTGATGAAACAGAGACAAGTTCTTCAAGTAATCAGGTAATCACCACTAACCTTGCACATTTATCTAAAGCTAAGTGTAATGATGCAATAAATGACATGTCTACAGAATTATATCATCTGCGTGTTACACTTAAGTCCCTCACTAAGGAAAATGCTAAAATCAAATAAAACAACTTGTTTTTAAGTGAGAGGAATAATGTGCTAGAGTCTCAGTTTATTGAATTTGAAAAATTGAGAATTGAGTGTAAAATTGCTAAGAAAGAATTAACTGAGTCCTTAAAGAAAGAAGAGATCTTGAAGAAGCAGTTGAACGAGAACATGAGGTGATTAAGGCATGGAAAACATCGAGAGATGTTCATGCTCAAATCACCAAAGTTCAAGGTATTGAGTCCTTTTGTGATGAAGCCTGTAAGAAGAATATGGAGAAGCTGGAATCCAATTTGGTTGATAAATTGCTAACAGATTTGGACTCGATGGATGATGAGAGTCATCCGTCGGATAACCAAAAGGATCATCCGTCGAGTGACATAAATTCTCATCCGTCGGCTGTAAGCAAACCTGTGAGTAAAGCCAAACTTGCCAAGTTAAATGAAAAATATGGATCAGTTTCCAAAAACTTCATTTCAGGAGAATCTAGTCAAGTAAAGAAGGAAAAGAAAGTGAATGTTGGTCATCTGTCTATCAAGCAATTGAATGACATACTAGAAAAGATTGAGGTTAAAATAGAGGCTAAAAAGAAAAACAATAGAAATGGTAAAGTAGGAATTAACAAACACAACAACTACACACCTGATAAGTATGCTCCAAGAAAAATCTGTGTTAAGTGTGGTAGTGTAAATCATTTGTCTGTTAATTGCTAAACTGCCATGCCTACATCCATATCTGTGCCACCTACTTTTCCCAACATGAATCCCATGCCTTCTATGCCTATGAATGCTATGTCTACATAGAATATGAATGCACAATTTGCTAATATGCCATTTGCACCTAATCCTTATTATGCCGCATTTAGTATGCCTCAACTGCCATTTAGCATGCCCTACTGGAATAACATGTTTACTAATAGCATGCCATTTCCTGTTAATCAAAATGTGCATGATAATTCTGTTGTAATAAATGATTTCAAAGGTCCAACTCAAATGACTAAGGATGAATTTAAAATCTCCAAGTCAAATAAGATCAAACCTAAGAAACAGAAGAAGAAAGCTAACAAGGTAGGACCTTAGGAAACTTGGGTACCAAACTCAACTTGATTTGATTTTAATGTGTGCAGGGAAATAAAAAGAATCTGTGGTACTTGGATAGTGGTTGTTCAAGACACATGACTGGTGATTCTACCCTGCTCACAGAGTTCAAGGAGAGAGCTGGCCCAAGTATTACTTTTGGAGATGACAGCAAAGGTTATACTGTGGAATATGGCTTGATTTCTAAAGACAGTGTCATCATTGAGGAGGTTGCCTTAGTGGATGGTCTCAAGCACAATTTATTGAGTATCAGCCAGCTGTGTGATAAAGGCAATTCAGTAACCTTCAACTCAGAAGCCTGTGTTCTGACAAACAAGAGGAACAACAAAGTGGTTCTTACTGGAGTGAGAAAAGGAAATGTGTACTTAGCTGACTTCAAATCATTAAATGCAGAATCTGTTACTTGTCTTCTCAGTAAAGAAAGTCAAGATGAAAGTTGGCTATGGCACAAGAAACTATCCCATCTTAACTTCAAGACCATGAATGAACTTGTAAAGAAAGAACTGGTTAGAGGCATTCCTGTAATATCCGGGATATATCGTGTAATTATTTTTGCATATAAATAATTATTATATGTGTTCAGTATCTATTCTTTGAATTAATTGTTAAGTGTTAAATGTGTTTGGATGTTTAAAAATAATATTAATTGAGTATTTTAATTTTTATATGTCCAAAATAAAATATAGATAATTGTCATATTTTCCTAATTATTTTTATGATGATTTATGATTTTATAGGAATTATATGGATTTTATAAAATCTTTTTCCGAGTATTTAAAAACTATTTTATACAAACGGGAACCAACCGACGTCATCCGTTTTTACATTTTTATAACCCGAAACTCTTCCGAGAACTCCTTCCTAACCTAATTGCAATATTCCAAACATTTTCCATCTTTCGACTTTTTCGATCCGGTGTACAGTTTGTCATGCGCGGGTCCCGACGCAACATTTTCGATACATTATTCATTTCGGTAAATCAATAAAACTCGTATTTTTGATAAACGGGATCTTTTTATTAAACTATCACAATTATCACCTCGTAATACGTGTAACCAGCCGCTGAGACCAAGACCGCAGTACAAATTGTACTGATTTGGATATTTATCCCGAAAACCGGTACCGTTTGGATCAGTTTTTATAAATAAACATACCATTTCATATCCGGATTGATCCAACGGGATACTAATTTTCCGTAATTATAAATAGCCTTTACCGTATTTTATTTCGTATCAAAAATTATTTGCAGTCAGTAATTATATAAATTTCCAGAGAAAATTCTTATATTCATAAACCTTTCTGAGAATCAAACCAACAATCGGAGGTGTTACAGAGTCCGTTTGAAAAGCTCGAGTACTCAAAACGAAGGTCTTGAGGTGTACTATCAGATTCTGTGAACCATATACCTGTAGAAATCAAGTTTTATATTCTGGAAATTTTTTTATTTTTGAATTATTTTTATTAAAAATATGAATTTTTGTACGGATGATTGTTTGAATGATTTGATGATTGCATGTTGTAGAGCTTGTTTTCCTGATGATTTGCATATGTCATATGTCTGATTTGGAGTTCAATAACATGTTCAAAATTGAGTTTAATCATCGAATTTTAAAATTAGGGTTTATAACCTGTATGAATGTTTTCAATTGAAATTTGGGGCTTTTTGATTTAGGGGTTATTAGCTGTTCATTTATAGTGGGTTGTGTTCCTTATGAAATTTGCAATCGATTGGTATATAACTCGTTAACAGAGGATGTTTGAATCGAAGGGAGTTGTATTTTGAATTTTCGTAGGTTCGCCGGAAACCGGCGATGTTCTTGGACATTTTCCGGCCAAGTCTGGGGTTATTGATGTGTTTTGATTGCATGAATAGATTCATGGTTATCTGTAGATCATATCTAGAGCTTGTGGTGTGGTGAGGATGCCGGGAACATGTTCTCCGGCCATCCCCGAATTTTTTCCGGCGACCCCTGTTGAAATTGCAGTTTAGTACCTTAACTTTTGAAGATGGTGAAGTTCAGTCCCTGAACTTTTCAGAATTTGCAAAAATAGGATTCCTGTTTATAAATTATTTATAAATCATATTTCCTATTTAATTTAATTATAAAAATTCATTTTTAATTATTGAAAATTCCAAAAATTATTATTTTAATTCCAAAAATTATTTTTAATTCAAAAGTAAATCTGAATTAATTAGTTAATTAATTTCAGTTAATATTTAATTGATTAATTAGTCAATTAATTCGAAAATTAATTGATTAATTGATTTAATTAATTATTAATTTATTTTAATTAATTATTTAATTAGATTTAATTATTTAAAAATGATTTCAAAATTCTGAAAAATAGTTTCGAGCTTTAAAATATTATTTTAAATTGTTTTCAAGACTCGATAATTATTATAAAATTGTTTTGAAGCCAGATTTGGCCAACCGAACCCTGTTTATTACTCCGAAATTGATCCAATGACCCGTTTTAATTCTGAAAAATGTTTTAAAAATTATTTTAAATACCCGAAAGCCTGATTATGACCCGAGACTCCATTATAAATGATATATCATTGATTATTTGACATGTTATATGCTATATGTGACTTGTTGGTTAACTGTCGGTCTATATATTCGATGTTTACTTGCTTATAGTATAACTTTCAATCCGTTAATCGGATTTGGGTGAAACGAAGGGTAGATAGAATTATATGCCGAATAGAATCATATGAGTTGAATATTGATAGATGCTTATAATATGTGAGTAGAAGAGGAAAGGCGTAGGAAAGGGAAACAGATAGTCGAAGAGTAGATGGTTGTGATCGAAAGTTAGAGAAGTATAGCAAGCTAATACCAGGCAAGTGTTCTGAACTTTCTCGAGATATATGGTAGTTGATTGATAATCCGGTTTCATATAGCAAGTGCTTTGAAGCACTAAACCAAAAACCCTGATTTCAGTTATTGATCATGAGCCGTAAACCTTATTCTTTCTAAACCATTGATTGTTGTACACCCAGATACGAACCATAAACATACGATACTACTCCACAAATACATATAAACTAAATACCAAACACTGAACCGAATTACTTAAATATTCAAACCCTTGTAACTTATGATTTGAAAGACCAATTCCTGGTAACTCTGAAACATTGATTCCTTTGTTATCAAATTCTTTCATTACCTAACATCCAAGCTTTGAAAATGCCATATTGATCCTTATGCAGATTGAAACCATTTCATTATTGAACGTCCAATGTTGTTAATGATTCAGTTTATTGCTTATTACTGTTTATTCTGTTATTATATTAGAATTGGATAGTTTTTATAAAATTATGGACTAGATTCGTGGTCAGACCATATAATGGTCAAGTTAGGCCAATGTGTGCCTTAGATCTAGTAGTTAGAGCAGTGGTGTGTGCTTTGCTCGGGGTTAGTGCGTGACTGAGTAGCAGCCTAACCTTGGTTTTTAAAATGAAAATATAATATCCAATTCTAAATCATAATCCATTGTTCACTTGATATCATAACCATTTTCACCTGATGATCATTATTCTCAGTTTTGTCGTTATGACTTGCTGAGCTAGTTAGCTCATTTGTGCGATGTTGTTTATGTTCTTTTCCAGTTAAGAAGGAATCCGTTGGTACCGAGGATCCCCAGTCCAGCGCGAGAGCTAGGGGTTCAGGTTGATCGAGTTAAGCTAGTAGGCACCTTTTGGAGTAATTTAAGTTTGTAAAAGTTTGTAATAATGTTTAATACTCAGTTCTGAGTTTGGATAGTTGGGATTTGAATGGTTTGTAATATAAGTGTGTGTTTGGCTTGTGTGCATACTTTAACCTGTTGCGATCCATGGTAGGTGGTAAGTAGGGTCACTATATATTATTATTATCTTTATTATTGTTATAAGAAGGTTATAAGTAAGATGTGTGTGTGTGTGTGTGGACCCCAAACTTCTGACTCGGGTTTGGAGGGCGCCACAGGTTTGGTATCAGAGCTACAGGTTATAAGTCACTGACATAAGCCTAGGGTGATAGGAATGGGTAGAGGGTTTGGATTAGAAGTAAGGAATAGAAAGATTGAACGTTGAGAGGTTGAGTCCTATTGTGATATGATTTTAGATAGCAGCGATGGCCGACTCTTTCATCCCCGTATCAGCTGATCACTCAGAGCCCTCAGTTGGAGGGCCATCTTCAGATCCACGTCCTGTTGTTCCACCGGTACAGCCCGTACCACTGCAGGCTATTCCACCTCCAGGCATGAGGCCACCTATCAGAGGACCCCCACCAGCTGATTCAGATTCCACTGGGCATTCAGTTGCAGGTGCCCCATTCCAGTCTACATTGCCCCCAGTTCCTTATTACCGGTATGAGGCTCTTCTATTGGAGCGTGATTCCTTGTTGGCCCAGATTCGAGAGCTGCAGCATATCATCAGGACTACAGATGTTGATCATGGTGTGAGGGAGCTTCGAGAGGAGATCCATGTGACACACAGGATTCTTGAGGCTAGGCTACATGGAGCTACACTACCTGGCCGAGGCCCTGATGCACTTATGGGATGGGCTACTGAGGTGATGGAGGACTTTGAGAGGCTGGGAGGACCAGAGTTTCCTTGGAGTTGAGTCAGAGATCCAGAGATGGAGATGCTGATTAGAGTTGTTATGGTTGTGTAGTATTTACAGTAGTGGGTAGTATGTATCAGTAGACTTTTGAGTTGTATTTATAAGACTAGAGTTGCTGACTAGTGAGTAGGTTGTTGTGCCTTTTTTGCTTTTACTTCTAAAGCGTCTTTACGCTTGTACTACCCAAAACTTTTGATTTATATATATCAGTACCTTTTCCTTTCCAGCATTGTCATTTACTTTACTACACCTGTTTTACTTTACCTTATTTATTGCACCAGTAATACCCCTGTGATACCATGTACCCTTTTCCCTTAACTGTTTATATTCTGTAAAGAAGCGTGCAATTTACTTAGTTTAACTGTTACAATTGTTTTTAAAAAGAGATATTTTTGTTTTACAAAACTTTTCTTTTATGAAAAGGATTTGATTTAAAAGCTAAATAAGTTGTTTGATTCTTTACAGAAAATGTCTCCCAGAAGAAATACCCGTACCAACCCCCAAAATGAAGAAACCAACAACAACAACAACAATAACAACCAAGATGATACAAACCAGAATGTAAACCCAGGACCTATAGACCCAGCAATAGGCCATATTCTCCAAATCTTGGCCTAACAAACAGTTCACCTGGCACAACAACAGCAAAGATAGACCAATCCCCAGGTAACTTTCAAAACTTTTCAGGCAGTAAACCCACCAGAATTCAAGGGTTCCTTAGAACCGATTGAAGCAAATGTTTGGTTAAAGGAGATAGAGAAATCATTTGCCTTAGTAAAGGTAAAGGAAGAACAGAAGGTTGAGTTTGCAAGTTATTATTTGAAGAATGAGGCCACCTATTGGTGGGAGACTGTGAAGACATTAGAAGGTACATATGTTATTACTTGGGATAGGTTTAAGGAATTGTTTTTGGAAAAGTATTTTCCCCAGTTTGTCCAGGAGCAGATGGAGTTGAAGTTTTTAGAGTTAAAGCAAAGAAATATGTCGGTGGCGGATTATGAGAGTAAGTTCGAAGAATTGTCAAGGTATGTGCCGTTATATATGGATACTGATAGGAAGAAGGCTAAAAGATTCCAGCAAGGTTTGAAGCCATGGATCAGAGGGAAGGTAGCCATTTTTGAATTGGACACCTATGCAGGAGTTGTACAGAAGGCCATGATTGCAGAGACATAGAGTGATATGTCACAGAAGGAAAAAGAAAGTAAGAAGAGAAAGTCCGAAGGGAATGAAGGTCAGTCACAACCAGGGAAGTTTCCAAATTTTAAGAAGGGCAAACTTCAGCCAGGGAAAAATTTTAATTTCAAGAGACAAAATGCAGGCGACGGAAGCCAGGGCAATCGTCCAGTTAATGGAATCAGCCGAATCAGTTGAGGTTAACTTTTCCAGATTGTCAGGTATATGGAAAGAAACATGGAGGAGTTTGTAATAAGTTGAATGTAGTTCGTTTCAAGTGTAACCAGAAAGGGCACTATTCGAGGGAGTGCCGAAATCAGCCAGCAAGAGAGCCAGCAAATAAGGATCAGCCTATCCGAAATCCAGCAGTGAAGGTTCCAGCCATTGGATTTACATGCTTTAAATGTGGAAAGCCAGGACATATAGCCAGGGATTGTAAGACACCAACCCCAGTCAGTAATGCATTGAGGATTATAGGATCTACCCCAGCAGTGAATGAGGCTTCAAGGGCTAGAGTTTTTGACATGTCTGTGAAGGATGCTATCCAAAATACTGATGTCGTGGCAGGTATGCTTAATGTGAATTTTTTATGTGCCAAAGTGTTAATAGATTCGGGAGCAACTCGATCGTTTGTTTTACAAGATTTTGTTAGTAAGTTAAAATGTCCAGTTGAGTATTTAAATGAAATAATGACTGTGGAATTAGCAAATCAAGAATGAGTATATGTTAATCAAGTTTACGGGAATTGTGAGATTGAGATTTCTGGTAGTAAGTTTTATGTAGATTTAATACCATTTAAGCTAGGAGAATTTGACGTTATCTTAGGAATGGATTGGTTATCTAAGCACGATGCCCAGATAGATTGCCAAAATAAAAAGGTAATAGTGAAGATGCCAGATGAAAGGATGGTAACGTTTAAGGGCCAGAAGCAAGCAAAGAAGTTCTTAACGATGATTCAAGCCAAGAAGTTACTACGGCAAGGATGCGAGCATTTCGTGGCATATGTGATTGACAAAAGTTAGGAGCCAGTAAAACTTGAAGATATTCTAGTAGTGAATGAATTTCCAGATGTGTTTTCCGATGAGTTACCAGGACTTCCCTCAGATAGAGAAATTGAGTTTGCAATCGACTTAGCACCTGGAACAGAACCAGTATCCAAGGCCCCGTACAGAATGACGCCCGTTGAAATGAAGGAGCTAGCAAAGCAATTGCAATAGTTATTAGAGAAAGGAGTAATCAGAACCAGTGTATCCCCGTGGGGAGCACCGGTACTATTTGTCAAAAAGAAGGATGGAAACATGAGACTGTGCATCGACTATAGGGAGCTCAACAAGCTTACAATCAAGAACAAGTATCCATTACCCAGAACTGACCATCTGTTTGACCAATTGAAGGGAGCCAAGTACTTCTCCAAGATTGACTTAAGATCGGGATATCATCAACTAAAAATTAAGCCAGAGGATATACCGAAGACAGCTTTCAGGACAAGGTATGGATATTATGAATTTTTAGTGATGTCTTTTGGATTGACCAATGCCCCGACAGCGTTTATGGACTTGATGAACAGAATTTTCAAGGAATACTTCGACAAGTTCGTTATTGTGTTTATAGATGACATTTTGATTTATTCAAATACGGAAGAGGATCATGCAGCATATTTGAGAACAACTTTGGAGATTTTATGGAAAAAGAAGTTATATGCTAAATTCTCGAAGTGTGAGTTTTGGCTACAGGAAGTTCAGTTCTTAGGACATATAGTCAGTAATGAAGGGATTAAAGTGGACCCAGCAAAGATTAAGGCAATTACAAATTGGGAAAGACCGAGAACACCCACTGAGGTAAGAAGTTTCTTGGGGTTAGCGGGATATTATCGTCGATTCGTTCAAAATTTCTCAAGGATTGGAACACCATTGACAAAGATTACACGGAAGAATGAAAAGTTTATATAGAACGATAAATGTGAAGAAAGTTTTCAGGAATTAAAGTGAAGATTAATCATGGCACTTGTTTTGTCACTTCCAGACGATCAAGGGAATTTCGTAAATTATAGTGATGCTTCTCATAAAGGACTAGGATGTGTTCTGATGCAGCATGATAAGGTGATTACGTATGCGTCAAGGCAACTGAAGCCACACGAACAAAAATACCCTACTCATGATTTGGAGCTAGCAGCCATAGTTTTCGCTTTGAAGATTTGGAGACATTATCTATATGGAGAAAAGTGCGAGATTTACACGGATCACAAAAGCTTGAAGTAATTATTCACACAGAAGGAGCTTAATATGAGGCAAAGGAGATGGTTAGAATTAATCAAGGATTACGACTGCACGATTAATTATCATCCGGGTAAAGTGAACGTTGTAGCAGATACGTTGAGTCGGAAAGAAAAGTTAAATGTGTTATCGATACCCGAAGAGATATATAAGGAATTTCAGAAACTGGAATTGGAGATTAGAGTTTGCAAGCCTGATGAAGCAAAAGTATATAGTATGACTTTCCAGCCAGAGTTGTTAGAGAAGATAAAGAAGTATCAAGAGGAAGTAATGGATCAGGACATAAATCGTTTGGTAGGTGAAGAATTGTACATGCAAAAGGACGATCAAGGTATTCTTAGGTTTTCTTCTAGAATTTGGATTCCACCGGTGACGAGCTGAAGAATAAATTTTTATAGGAAGCTCATAATTCAAGGTATTCAATCCATCCAGGGAGTACCAAGATGTAAAGAGATTTAAAAGAAAATTATTGGTGGTCAGATATGAAGAGGAAAATTGCGGAATGGGTTAACAGATGTTATACATGTCAGAGAGTTAAAGCAGAGCATCAGAGACCAAGTGGATTGCTACAGCCATTGGAGATTCCAAAGTGGCAGTGGGAACATATTGCCATGGATTTCATAGTCGGATTACCAAGAACAAAAGCCAATCATGATGCCATCTGGGTTATAGTGGATAGACTTACCAAGTCAGCTCATTTTCTGCCTATAAATGAAAGATTTTCGCTCGACAAGTTGGTCCATATGTACCTGAAGGAAATTGTAGTTCCTCATGGAGTTCCCGTGTCTATTGTATCTGATCGAGATCCAAGATTTAATTCAAGATTTTGGAAAAGTTTTCAAGAATGTTTGGGAACAAGACTGAATATGAGTACGGCTTACCAACCACAGACGGACGGCCAGAGTGAAAGAACGATCCAGACGATTGAAGATATGTTACGTGTTTGTGCTATTGATTTCAAAAGGAGTTGGGACGAGCATTTACCTTTGGTAGAATTTGCTTACAACAACAGTTATCATGCCAGTATTGGGATGCCACCCTATGAAGCCCTTTATGGACGCAAATGCAGATCTCCAGTGTATTGGGACGAAGTAGGAGAACGTAAAATACTTGGACCTGAATTAGTACAGCAGATAAAGGAAGTTGTTGAAATTATCCATAAGAGACTGATAGGAGCACAAGACCATCAAAGGAAATATGCAGATTAGTCAAGGAAAGACATGGAATTCGAAGAAGGGAATTTGGTATTAGTGAAAGTATCACCATGGAAGGGACTAACGAGATTTGGAAAGAAAGGAAAGCTGAGCCCAAGATATGTCGGACCATTTGAGATTCTAAAACGTGTTGGCAAAGTAGATTACGAATTGGCGTTACCTCCGCACATGGAGCACATTCACAATGTTTTTCACGTATCGATGCTTAAGAAGTATAATCCAGACTCCAGGCATGTAATAGAATATGAGCCAATAAAGCTTCAGGCAGATTTGTCCTATGTAGAGAGTTCGATAGAGATTCTAGAGGAAAGAGAGAAAGTATTGAGAAATAAAGTGGTAAAGTTAGTAAAAGTATTGTGGAGAAACCCAAAGATTAAAGAGTCAACCTGGGAGTTAGAGAGTGATATGAAAGAAAAGTACCCTCATTTATTTTCTTAGGAGATTTTGATGACAAAATCCTTTTAAGGGGGGAAGGATGTAATATCCAGGATATATCGTGTAATTATTTTTGCTAATAGATAATTATTATATATGTTCAGTATCTATTCTGTGAATTAATTGTTAAGTGTTAAATGTGTTTGGATGTTTAAAAATAATATTAATTGAGTATTTTAATTTTTATATGTCCAAAATAAAATATAGATAATTGTCATATCTTCCTAATTATTTTTATGATGATTTATGATTTTATAGGAATTATATGGATTTTATAAAAAAAATTCCGAGTATTTAAAAACTATTTTATACAAACGGGAACCAACCGACATCATCCGTTTTTACGTTTTTATAACCCGAAACTCTTCCGAGAACTCCTTCCTAACCTAATTGCAATATTCTGAACATTTTCCATGTTTCGACTTTTTAGATCCGGTGTACGGTTTGTCCTGCGCGGGTCCCGGTGCAACATTTTCGATACATTATTCGTTTCGGTAAATCAATAAAACTCGTATTTTCGATAAACGGGATCTTTTTATTAAACTATCATAATTAACACCTCGTAATACATGTAACCAGGTGCTGAGACTAAGGCCGCAGTACAAATTGTACTGATTTGGATATTTATCCAGAAAACCGGTACCGTTTGGATCATTTTTTTTAAATAAACGTAACATTTCATATCCGGAATGATCCAACGGGATACTAATTTTACGTAATTATAAATAGCCTTTACCGTATTTTATTTCGTATCAAAAATCATTTACAGTCAATAATTATATAAATTTCCAGAGAAAATTCTTATATTCATAAACCTTTCTGAGAATCAAACCAACAATCGGAGGTGTTACCGTAGTCCATTTGAAAAGCTCGAGTACTCAAAACGAAGGTCTTGAGGTGTACTATCAGATTCTGTGAACCATATACCTGCAGAAATCAAGGTTTATATTCTGGAAATTTGTTTATTTTTGAATTATTTTTATTAAAAATATGAATTTTTGTACGGATGATTGTTTGAATGATTGCATGTTGTAGAGCTTGTTTTCCTGAAAATTTGCATATGTCATATGTCTGATTTGGAGTTCAATAACATGTTCAAAATTGAGTTTAATCTTCGAATTTTAAGATCAGGGTTTATAACCCGTATGAATGTTTTCAATCAAAATTTGGGCCTATTTGATTTAGGGGTTATTAGCTGTTGATTTATAGTGGGTTGTGTTCCTTATGAAGTTCGCAATCGATTGGTATATAGCTCATTAACAGAGGATGTCTGAATCGAAGGGAGTTGTAATTTGAAGTTTTCGTAGGTTCGCCGGAAACCGGCGATGTTCTTGGCCATTTTCTGGCCAAGTTTGGGGTTATTGATTTGTTTTGATTGTATGAATAGATTCATGGTTGTCTATAGATCATATCTGGAGCTTGTGGTGGGGTGAGGATGTCGGGAACGTGTTCTCCGGCCATCCCCGAAGTTTTTCCGGCGACCCCTGTAGAAATTGCAGTTTAGTACCTTAACTTCTGAAGATGGTGAAGTTCAGTCCCTGAACTTTTCTGAATTTGCAAAAATAGGACTCCTGTTTATAAATTATTTAAAAATCATATTTCCTATTTATTTTAATTATAAAAATTCATTTTTAATTACTGAAAATTCCAAAAATTATTATTTTAATTCCAAAAATTATTTTTAATTCAAAAATAAATCTGAATTAATTAGTTAATTAATTTCAGTTAATATTTAATTGATTAATTAGTCAATTAATTTGAAATTTAATTGATTAATTGATTTAATTAATTATTAATTGATTTTATTTAATTATTTAATTAGATTTAATTATTTAAAAATGATTTAAAAATTCTGAAAAATAGGTTCGAGCTTTAAAATATTATTTTAAATTATTTTTAAGGCTCTATAATTATTATAAAATTGTTTTGAATACAGATTTGGCCAACCGAACCCTTTTTATTACTCCGAAATTGATCCAACGACCCGTTTTAATTCTGAAAAATGTTTTAAAAATCATTTTAAATACCCGAAAGCCTGATTATGACCTGAGACTCCATTATAAATGATATATCATTGATTATTTGACATGTTATATGCTATATGTGACTTGTTGGTTAACTGTCGGTCTATATATTCGATGTTTACTTGCTTATAGTATAACTTTCAATCCGTTAATCGAATTTGGGGTAAACGAAGGGTAGATAGAAGTATATGCCGAATAGAATTGTATGAGTTGAATATTGATAGATGCTTATAATATGTGAGCAGAAGAGGTAAGGCGTAGGAAAGGGAAACAGATAGTTGAGGAGTAGACGGTTGTGATTGAAAGTTAGAGAAGTATAGCAAGCTAATACCAGGTAAGTGTTCTGAACTTTCTCGAGATATATGGTAGTTGATTGATAATCATGTTTTATATAGCAAGTGCTTTGAAGCACTGAACCCAAAACCCAGATTCCAGTTATTGATCTTGAGCCGTAAACCTTATTCTTTCTAAACCATTGATTGTTGTACGCCCAGATACGAACCATAAACATACGATACTACTCCACAAATACATACAAACTAAATACCAAACACTGAACCGAATTACTTATATATTCAAACCATTGTACCTTATGATTTAAAAGACCAATTCCTGGTAACCCTGAAATATTGATTCCTTTGTTATCCAATTCTTTCATTACCTAACATCCAAGCTTTGAAAATGCCATATTGATCCTTATGCATATTGAAACCATTTCATTATTGAATGTCCAATGTTGTTAATGGTTCTGTTTATTGCTTATTACTATTTATTCTGTTATTATGTTAGAATTGGATTGTTTTTATTAAATTGTGGAGCAGATTCGTGGTCAGACCATATAATGGTCAAGTTAGGCCAATGTGTGCCTTGGATCCAGTAGTTAGAGCAGTGGTGTGTGCTTTGCTCGGGGTTAGTGCGTGACTGAGTAGCAGCCTAACCTTGGTTTTTAAAATGAAAATATAATATCCAATTCTAAATCATAATCCATTGTTTACTTGATATCATAACCATTTTCACCTGATGATCATTATTCTCAGTTTTATCATTGTGACTTGCTGAGCTAGTTAGCTCATTTGTGCGACATTGTTTATGTTCTTTTCCAGTTAAGAAGGAACCAGTTGGTCCCGAGGATCCCTAGTCCAACGCGAGAGCTAGGGGTTCAGGTTGATCGAGTTAAGCTAGTAGGCACCTTTTGGAGTAATTTAAGTTTGTAAAAGTTTGTAATAATGTTTAATACTCAGTTCTGAGTTTGGATAGTTGGGATTTATACGGTTTGTAATATAAGTGTGTGTTTGGCTTGTGTGCATACTTTAACCTGTTGCGATCCGTGGTAGTTGGTAAGTAGGGTCACTGCATATTATTATTATCTTTATTATTGTTATAAGCAGGTTGTAAGTAAGATGTGTGTGTGTGTGTGGACCCTGAACTTCTGACCCGGGTTTGGAGGGCGCCACAATTCCTCAAGTAGAGTTTTCTAAGGATGGACTTTGTGATTCTTGCCAAAAGGGAAAGCAAATTAAAGCATCATTTAGAAAGAAGCTTGATTCAACAATTGAAGAACCTTTGCAACTGCTATACATGGATTTGTTTGGACCAGTCAATGTATAGGCTATCTCAAGGAAAAGATTTGGCCTAGTAATTGTAGATGATTTCTAAAAGTTCTCTTGGACATATTTCCTTAAGTCCAAAGATGAGGCTAGTGAAATCATCATCAATCACATAAGGCAAGTCAACAATCATCCTGATTTCAAAGTTAGAAGAATCAGGAGTGACAATGAAACTGAGTTTAAGAATTCTGTCATGAGAGCATTTTGTGAAGAAAAAGGGATTTTGCATGAGTTTTTAGCAGCAAGAACTCCACAACAAAACAGAGTAGTAGAAAGAAAGAACAGATCACTTATTAAAGCTGCAAGGACAATTCTTGAAGAATCTAAGTTACCAACATATTTCTGGGCTAAAGTTGTAAATACTGCATGCTACACTCAGAACATTTCTCTGGTTAATCAAGCAAAATGCATGACTCCCTATCAATTATTCAAGAACAAGAAGCCAACTCTAAATTTCCTTCATGTCTTTGGCTGTAAATGTTATATCTTGAGAAATAAAACTGATCAGAATGGGAAGTTGTATGCTAAAGCAGATGAAGGAATATTTGTTGGATATGCTATTGGTAAAGCATACAGAGTCTACAATCTGAGAACCGACATTTTTGTGGAATCAATACATATTGTGTTTGATGATAAAAAGATTGGAGGACTACAAGATGGAGATTACCATGAGAGCCTCAAATTTGAAAATGTGGAGATAGTTAGTGATGACAGTGATGATGAAAGTGATCAAGAAACAGTATCAAAGGATAATGCAGAAAAATCTACTACAAATGAAGCACAAAATTCAACATCTGTCGAGTTGCAAAATGCTTCATCCGTCGGGAGACAATCTGCTTTATCCGTCGGGAGACAACCAGCTTCATCCGTCGGTACTCAAAATTCACCATCCGTCGGGTCATCAAAAGAAGCTGAAAGTCAGAATAGATCACTTATAGAAAGTTCCCCTTTCTCAAATCAGAGATCCATAAACTCAGGGGGAGTTTCTAATAATCAAAACTCAATCACACATCAAGACAACAATAAAGCCTTTTCATCTAGAGCTAATCTACCTCAACAAAGGAAATGGACAAAGGATCACCCCTTTCAGCTCATCATTGGTGATATATCTTCTAGAGTTCAAACATGGAGGGTAACTCAGGAAGAATATCTATATAGCAGTTTCCTATCTAAGGAAGAACCAAAGAAGGTAGAAGAAGCTTTGTTGGATCATGATTGGATTTTAGCTATGCAAGAGGAGCTAAACCAATTTGAAAGGAATAAGGTATGGAAGCTTGTACCCAAGCCTAAAGGAAAGAATCCAATAGACACCAAATGGGTATTCAGAAACAAGATGGATAAAAATGGCATAGTAGTCAGAAATAAAGCTAGATTGGTTGTTAAGGAATATTGTTAACAAGAAGGAATAGATTTTGATGAAACATTTGCTTCTGTTGCAAGACTTGAAGCCATCAGAATCTTCTTAGCCTATACAGTCCATGCCAATTTCAAGGTCTATCAAATTGATATCAAAAGTGCCTTTCTGAATGGAGATTTGGAGGAGGAAGTCTATGTCAGTCAGCCTCCTGGTTTTGAAGATCCAAATTTTCCAGAATATATCTACTATCTTTTGAAGGCACTTTATGGAACGAAGCAAGCACCTAGAGCCTGGTATGACACTTTATCAAAGTTTCTTTTAGAGAACCACTTCACTAGAGGTACTGTGGACAAAACTTTATTCTTTAGAAATGTTAATGGCTCTAGTATACTTGTTCAAATTTATGTAGATTACATTATTTTTGGCTCTACAGATGAGAAACTTTGCAAAAAGTTTGCCAAATTGATGCAAAGTAAGTATGAAATGAGCATGATGGGAGAACTAACTTACTTTCTTGGTTTGCAAGTTAAGCAAGTTAGTGATGGAATATTCATTAGTCAAACTAAATACATTTATGATCTTTTAAAGAAGTTTGATCTAATGGATTGCACATCTGCAAAAACTCTCATGGCCACTGCAACTAAGCTTGAATTAAACACTACTGAAAAGTCTATGGATATTTCAAGTTATAAGGGCATGGTTGGCTCACTTCCGTACTTAACAGCTAGTATGCCAGATGTAATGTTTGCTACATATCTTTGTGCTAGATTTCAGGTTGATCCTAGAGAATCTCACTTAGTAGCTATTAAGAGAATTTTCAGATATCTCAAGGGAACACCAAAACTTAGCATTTGGTACCCTAGAGATTCTAGTTTTGATCTTATTGGTTATTCAGATGCAGATTATGCAGGTTGTAGAATTGATAGAAAAAGTACAACAGGAACCTGTCAATTTCTGGGAAATAAGCTTGTGTCCTGGTTCAGTAAAAAGCAAAATTCAGTTTCTACTTCTACAGCTGAAGCTGAATATATTGCTTCTGGAAGTTGCTGTGCACAGTTTTTGTGGATGAAAAACCAATTGTTAGACTATGGTCTATAAGTGGAAAGAATTCCCATTTTCTGTGATAACACAAGTGCAATTGCCATCACTGAAAATCCCGTACAATATTCAAGAATAAAGCACATAGACATCAAGTACCACTTCATAAGGGAACGTGTAATGAATGGTACTGTGGAACTACATTTTGTTCCAAGTGAAAAGCAGCTTGCAGATATATTTACCAAGCCACTGGATGAATTCACCTTTTCAAGGTTGGTAAGTGAGTTAGGTATGTTAAATTACTCTTGAATCTTTACAGATAATTTGCAAGTTGTAATGTAGCCAGAAATTTAATTGATTTTTCAGTCTTGGATGAAATTTTGGCTAAGTCAAAATTTACATCTCGACGGATGATCTTTATCCATCGAGTTTGATCATCCGTCGGTATATATTTTGTTAATAAAATCAATATTTTTTCTGGAATATTTTATGTCTCGACGGATAACTAATTTATTATCATCCGTCGAATTGTCTTATTCTTAGCCGTTGATTCTCTGAACATTATCCATCGAGTATACTTACAGTTTTAAGCATAACACGACAGATAATTGATAGATTTTTTACAGTTTATTTTTTAAACGGCTATTTTGGGCAATTCTTATTGGTTACTTTTTTTACTTTATTATTTTTGACATTTATTTTTGAGAGAGTATAAAAGCACAATTCATTTTCACTGCTTTTCTTTTATCATTCTCAAATCATCTGCTCTTAATTCTCTCTTTCTCAAAAGCACTTACTCTCTCTCTCTGCAAGTTTTTACTCTCTAACAATGGCATCCGTCGTAAAGATCATGTCTCAAGCTGGATTTATCTACGAGAAGAACAACTTCACAGCTTTAGTGAACAAGGGGATTCAGCAGTCTGGGGACTACCACAAAATGATGGATTTTGTGAAGAACTGCAAACTCAACTATGCCATGCAGGAATCACCCACCATTTACTGTGAGGTTGTTGAAGAAATATGGACGACTGCAACATACAACTCAACTGATAAGACTGTCACTTTCACTATTAAAGGTAAGAAATTCTGTGTTAATAGTGATATTGTTAAAATATACTTAAAAATTCCTGATAACACTGTAACTTCTCCACACACAGACACTGATATTGTTAATATGCTTAATTCCATGGGCTATGCACTCTCCACTTCTAAATTAAGTGAAATTAAGAGGTTGGGTCTTAGGAAGAAGTGGAGCTATCTGTGTGATGTAGTTACTAAAGTATTTTCTGGTAAAATTAGCAATTTTGATTCAGTTAATATCTCTATGCTTAACATGCTTTACATGCTAGTAACTGATAAATTCTTTAACTTTAGTGATCTTGTCATATTTGAGTTGGGGTTTAAGTTAGGCGAACTAAATAAGAGGGGTAAAAATGTTTACTATGCTAGATTTTTAATGATGCTTGCTAACCACCTCTCTGAGGATATTGTGTTTGAGAACCCAACCAACAAATTAGATTGTTGGGTTCAAGAGAGGAGAATTATGCAAATTTGAACAGGGCAAACCATCATAAAGAGGTGCCACTCTTCTATTTTCCAGTTATGGAGGCACCTCAGGTAAGTGAGGTAAGTTCAACTGTCTCTACTCTTCCAGCCTTATAAACTTCTTTGCATTCCAGTGTAGCTATGACAACTGTGTCATTGACCCAACAGTTGCCTACTCAAGCTACCAAGTCCAAAATTTCAAAAACAAAAACAAAGAAAGCCCCCTCTGGTGTCTCTCAAAAGATGCCAGTTGTAAAATTCACCAAACCTAAAGAGGGGAGTGTGAAGATGGGTAAGAAAGGTGAGGGACAGGGTGAACATCAAATGTAACGACCGGGAAATTTATGTTGTATTATATCATATTTATAATAAAATATGTGTATTAATATGTCATTTATATGTGATTAAATGTGTTGAGTCATTAAACCCTAACTGCTACGTGTTACGTGTTATCTGTTTTGATCCAAACGTGTTTTGGATATTTATTGAGTGTTTTATCGTAAATTATATATCTTATATCAAAAATCGTACAGCTCAAAACCATGTTTTAAAAGCCTGTATTTCAAACAAAATCATTGGCCCTATTTTGTCAAAAATGCGCTATATCATATCGCTATTCTGAACCCCTAGATGTTTTACAAATTGACCTTTTTCGCGAAAAACGACTTTTCCGGGCCCCTTCGGGTACCAAAAACCCCACAAAAATCACATTTTTATTTTTATATGATCATGAAATTATCATATATCATTTTTCTTTGCATTTTTGTAATATTCACAATTTTTGGGAATTTTTAGCATTAATTTTGTATTTATTGGATATTTAAAAATTCAATATTATTACCCAAAAAATTATAAAAATTGGGGCCAAATATTTTTATTAGGAGTGTAATTAGACCCTTAATTTTACTTAGGGGTATTATTTTCATAAATATAAATACCTGATTTATTGTTAATTTTTCAGTTAATTTTAATTAAAAATCAGAAAATAATCAGAAAATAGAAAAAGAAAAGGGAATTATGGTTTGTGTTGGTGAAGAACAGGGCAGCAGAATCTGTTAGGTCACACACACTGTAGAGGGGGTGAATACAGTGTATAATATAATCAAATCGAACTTTAATATCTTGAGTAACAGAAAACAAACTTTATTGAAACAATAAACTCTGTTACAGTATGGAACTGTTACCTCTCAGTGATGAACAAATATCACGAGAGCTGCTAGGGTTACAATGAATAATCTTCTCGAATATGATAACACTTATAGTGTAAACCCTATGTCTGTGTTTATATACTACACGGTTACAAGATAATCGCTAATTGATATGGAATATAATTCTGCTTCCTAAAATATATCAATCAGATATCTTTTCTTCCAAGTATTCCATTCTTCACGGAACTCCTTCTTCATGCATATCTCTTCTTATGTTTATCTCGATCTTCTTTCCTTTAATCAGCTACTTTCCTTATCTAATCGTCCTTCAGCACTTAAGTTCTGATATCCACTTCTGATAATTATCTCCTGATAATATAAGTACTGATATCCTTCAGTCCTGACTTCCAGTATAAGTACTGATTCCCAGTTAAGTACTGATTTGTCCTGTTAAGTAAGATCTGAAAACTAAACATAAATCTTATTAGCCATGACATTATCAGATATATCTAACAATCTCCCCCAACTTGTAAATTAGCATAATATACAAGTTTAACAGATATTTGATGATGTCAAAAACATTAAGTACAAATGCATGAGAATTAGACTAGATAACTACAACTTACAGTCCTTAAAGCTTTACCAATATTTAACTTCTGATAACAACTTCAGTCTGTACAAATATCAGAATTTAAGCAGTTGTAGATCTTTGACTTGGCTTCATCTTCTGATCTCTCTAATGTCAGGAGTTGTTCTGAGATAGTTCTTCAACAAACATCTCTCAGCATATCTAAGTTCATCAATCATTCTCCTTTTGGCATCTTTAAGCTCTGCAGTATTTTCACCAATTTGAAAGATTACAGCCCTGAGATCATTAATCTTTGCTTTTCTTATATCCTGATCTAGTCTGATCAAATAAGCTTTATCAGACTCAAGATTGAATTCCACAGCCCTGTACCCTAGAAAGGTAGTTATAATTTGAGCAGAATTGGGCTTCATTTCAACTATATCACCCTTGTGATCTCTGTACTTTGGAACATATATGCTGTCAGATTTAACAGAATAAAGCCTTTTCTGTCTCTGAATTTGATCCTTTAAATAGTTTGCAGCAGTTCCTGTCAATCTGTCATCCACTTGAAGTAAGAATAGTACATGCTCCAATTCTTCAAAATACTTCAATGGAATGGCATTTTGCCTTATATGATAAACCCTACCATCTTTCATGAAATACAACAAGATGTATTCTTTCAAGTAGGTATGGTAAACCATTTGTACAGATTCCAGTTGATTCAATCTCTCAGGAGTTGCTCCAATACCTGGTTCACTCAAGGAAGTTGGATCATTGGTAGTGTTATGTATTCTTCTTTCATCAGCACTTCCCAATCCAGTTTTATCTCTTGCTTCCTTTCCAGTAACTACTCTAGCTTCAAAACCACTTGCAGTAGTCTTCAAAGGTTGAGTCTGTTTTGCTTTAGTGAATCCTGGTAGGAGTGTCTTTAGTCTATCTTCTGATATCAAGTTAACTTGAGCTATGTCAGAGGTTACTTGCTTCTTCTGAATATCAGAACTTACAGTCTCTTGACTCTGAACAACTTGAGCCATGTCAGAGGTTGTTTTAAGAACTTTTCTTGAAGTTAGAGCAAGATCATCCTTTTCATCAGTAATTTCTTCATCGTCAGGAGGCACATAAACCTTGATAGGTTCACCAACCTTTTCTTTACCCTTGGATCTTGGATCTATCTGCGGTTGTGATTTAGCCAATGTTGCTTCAGTATGTGTCCTTTCTTTGATCACAATGCCTTTGAGTTTTGGAAGTGGCTTTTTACCAGAAGCTTCAGATTTAGATGTGACTTTCTCTGATTTAAGTCTGGCTTCTTCTTCCATTAAACTCTCCAAGTCCATTCCTGGATTTTCCTGAAAAAATAACTGTCTTGACATTTCCTCATCAAGATCTAAAAGTTCATCAGAACTTATCCTTTTACTAGTAGCAGAACTTATTCTTTTCCCAGTATCAGAACCTGTCCTGTGACTTGTGATTGTAGCTTTTCTTGATGTGAAACATCTACCTTGACTATGACCTCTACCCGTTCCAGAGTTTCCTAGATCATCCTTTTCATCATCCTTCCCTTTCAGTGTCTTATCAGTCTTGCATTTGGACTTAATTACTTTCTCCCCCTTTTTGGCATCAGCAGGTAGTAGAAGAGAGACAAGCAATTCCACTGAGGCTTGAATTTCATTAAGTTGTGATTGCTGAGAAGCTTGATTTTTCAGAATATCATCAATCTGAGCTTGTTGAGTATCTTGAGTCTTCTTAATATAAGCAATCATGTCAAAGGTAGGTTGGAAGAACTTTTTCTTATCAATCTTTTGAACTTGTTCCTGTTTGATAAATTCTTCCTGAATCTTGTGTAGCTCTGCATGAGTAGTTGAATGAAGACCTTGTAGATGTTTAGTACTCAATGCAGTGACTCTAAGCTGGGTTTTGAAATCATCAGAATTTAACATTTCATCAGCTTTAGTCAAGTGCTCAGCAAGATGCTTTTCATTTGGAACACAGGAAACTGAGTTCCATTCCTTAGTCCACTCCTGTCCTGTAGGAGTTTCACTCCAAGGCACTGGTGCTTCTCTGGTAACAAAATTCTTAACCAGTTCAGACTTAAGAATAGTTTGTTGAGAAGCATGTCCTGAAGGACCTGCTTCATCAGCATCTGCAGTTGGAGCAGCATCACCAGTATCTCCAGCATTTGCAGTATTAGAACTTACAGAATCAGTATCCTCTGATAAAACAACAGTGTGAGTAGCAATGAAAGCTTCAGCATCCTCTAATTGCTGATCTGGTTCTAAGTTCTGATCAACAGCCATATCCTGATGCTCACCTAAAGTCTGATCATCAGCATCTAGATGCAGAGAAGGTGTAGCAGATAACTCTGGAGTTTGAACAGCATCAGTAACAGGTGTTGTTGAAGGATTAGTTGCTGTTGGAGCTTCTAAGAGAATTACTTCAGGCACAACCAAGTTTTGAACATCAATATCAGCACTTGTGCCTGGATCAACAGGAGATACAGATGGTGTGATGACCTTTTCAGAAACAGCTTCCTTAGATGGAGTTGATGGAGAAGAAGTAACTTTAGCAAATTCCTTTTCTTGTGAGATCAGAGATTCCTGATCCCCTTCCTTAGCTGCTTCCTCTTCATCATCTGAAACTGGCCTATTTGCCCTCTGTTTCTTGTATCTCTTTGTAGATTTGGATTCCTTGGGAGTTTCAGGAACAATCATTCTTCTAAGCCTCTTGAGAAGCCTAGATCCCCCAATTCCAGAATCCTTCTGAGAAGTCACTTTCTCAGCTTCTTCAATAACAGGTTCTGAAGAAGGAACCTGTTCCTCAGTATCAGATTCATCTCTCAAAGCAATCTTCCTTTTCTTCTGAAGTGTTTTAGGAACAGTCTTTATCCTCTTTGGTTTGGAAGATGAAGGCTTCACAGTAGGTGCTGATGATGAGGGTTGAACTGTCTGTGAAGTGGAGAGATAAGATTTGATATATTGTCTGAGGGTTGGTTGAGTATAATGAGTGGTAGGTGCTGATGGTTGTTGTGATTTTTGGGAGGTTGTTGTTGGTTGGACATCAGAATAAACAGATCTATAAGTATTAGGATCAGCATTTACTAAGATCCGTTTTATAGACTGAGGAATCTGTAAAGGTCTAACCACTGATTTCTTAGTGTCAGCATTTACCAGGTCATTAAAGTAGCGTTTTGCAACTTTAAAAGGTGGAGTTGAGGAACTGACTAATTGAGGTTCATCAGTACAAAAAGTATGTATAAGTTGACAGAATCTAGCAAAGTACACAACATTCATATCCTCTGTCATCCTATCCCCAATAAAACCAATTATACCAGTTGCAAAATCAAAATGAGTTTGGTTTATAATAGCATACCCGATGTGCTGACTCAAAATTGGGATAGCATCAAAATTCGAACATTTGTTCCCAAAAGCTTTAATGATGCAGTCGAAGAAGAAGCTCCATTCTCTTCTGATATGAGCCCATTTCAACTGCCCAAGTTTTGCCAAACTCTGTTCATACCCCAAATTGGCCATTAACTCCTGAAGAGCTGATTCCTCTGGAATTGAAAAGGTACATCCTTCTGGGAGATGTAGAGCCTTGCGTATTGTAGCAGGAGTGACTGCATATGAAGAATCACCCACTTCGAAAACAATACTAGGAGTGCCATGTCTACCACCATCATCAAAGTGCCCAGTCCGCCAAAATGTCAGAACTTGTTGGCTTGAAAAGACTGAAGGCTGGGTCAATGCATACCCAATCTCACTATGTGCAAGAAGATCTTGCACAAAATACAATTCAGATGGAGCTTCAGCATGATCAAGAATTGCAGCATAGTTGTTTGGAACAAACTTAGCTCCATCAATGATTAAATCTTTAGGTGCCATGTGAAAAATTGAGATTTAAGCGTGCCTGTTAGGTGTTTGATAAAATGTCTGTATGAAAAACCAACGTGAGAAGAAGAAAGAGAGTAAAAGCAAGGAGAGAAAAAAAATATGAAGGGAAATAAAAGATTAAAAAAATCTTATTTCTTTCTTACTTATACTCTAAAAAAAATGTTAACGTTGGACACCTGTCAGACATGCAGTAATAACGGATAGTTACTGGGCTCGAGAAAACAGTAATCATTACTTACCCATTTGCCGTTTTTCAAGGAAAAATCGTTCCACTTACCCAGATATTCCATTAATCAAGGTGAAACAGTTTTAATTCAAAATTGAAACCGTTCCCACTTATTTAATTATTTTTCACTGCATCATTAATATACTTAAAATAAATCAAGTGAAAATGACCAAGATAAATCAGATGAGTAACTACTGATAAAGGAAAATCAGAACTTAAATTAAAACAGAAGTTATATGGTCATCAGAATATGACTATGTATCAGGTTTTATCAATGCATTACAAAAGAACTTAGAGACAAAATCTTGAAACAAAAACAAATTTCATTAATATATCAAGTGAATACATTCATGAAATTGAAATTACATCAGAATTTATACAAGATTTCCCTAAGCTGTTAAACCTAACATCAACAGCCTTAGTCCTAGCTCAAGAAGCAGGGCAAGGCTGACGATGAAGAAAAACAGGAAGAAGAAAATAAATCATTTCTTCTTCCTACTCTCGACAAACAGAATGGCGAGTCGAATGATTCGCTCTTGCTGGCGGAGAGCTTCCAGCCTTTCATCCTCCAATCGCTCCAGATGGCGATGGTAATCCATATAGAAGAACAGGAGGTGGGTGAGTACAACCTGTGGGACAGAGTCCCATATCTCATCAGGAATGGCAGTGACGTGCCATTCCTGCTGTCAATCGGCACAGCTTAGCTCCATATTGAATGTTTCGTAGTTCAAAAATATGTTGTATCTGACCATGGTGTTTTTGAAAGAAAAAGGATGAAGGTAAGATGAGTTTGTGAGAAAGGATTTGATGGGAAGGCTGATGTGAAGTGGTTGCTTATATAGGCAAGAGAATGCCAGGAGACGCAAAGAAATTTAATGGTGACAGGTAGAATTAATTCTACCTCGTCTCCCCAGACTTGGAAAAAGAAAAACATTTATTGGAAAGAGAAAACATGGTTTAATGCGCACAAGAAGCAAGTAAAAGTTGACTGTTCAAGTACGAATACCAGTAACCCTATCCATAGTGACTATTAATCTTCCACTTCAACATATTCTAGTTTGAACCGAGACTGTTATCAAATTTTATCCACAGATTAGTCAAGTAAAGAATTAGACTGTAATATCAGAACTTAGACTTATCTCAGAACTTAACAGGCATCAGAACATAATTCTTAACTCGAAAAAGGAATGCCTATCTTAGTAAGTCCTCATACAAGTTCTGAGTTATATTCTTCAGAACTTAATCATCAGAACATGCAACCAGAACTTGTCCTCAGAATTTGTGCAAAGTGACACAATGACTGTTTATCTAAAACAACATAGACCACCACAGTAATTTTCATCATTCATATGGAGTGATTAGTGTGTGCATTAAGCTAAATGTCAGACAAAGAGTAAAGTCTAATTCATTTCAGTACATCTTAGAAATAAGGCATAACTAAAACTTTGCTAAAGAGCTGTCATTATTCTGAAACCTACTGTTTGAATAAGTTCATGCTTGAGTCCACCTCAACTATTTTGTACTAATTTTATGCATCTTTTTAAATTCCATTTCACAGTGGCTTCTCAGTGTAAGTGAGTCATGACTGCTTATCAGAATTTATGCTATTATCAGAGTATTTCTCCAGTAATCATAGAGTGTGAAAAGTCACCAAGAAAATATTTTGCTTTTCTAATACATATTTACTTAATACCAGCAATGCACTTGGGTCGTCCCTTCCACATTTTTACTCTAGATCTCAAAGGAGTACCTGATTTTATTATTTGATCCTTTTGCTTTTTCTTTTGATAAGTGAGGTTTATCAGCACTTAGTGCATTCAGCAGATTTACTAGTATCAGAACTTAACAGATGAGTAGCATTATTCTAATTTGTGACTTAGTAATAAGATAAACAAAGTAAACTCAACTAAGCTCAATTATCATAATTTGCTTGTGTCTATAGATTTCCACATAAATAATTACTTCTTACATGGGATCATTTGTTTATTGAAGACTACTAGGTCAGCATCTAGCACAGTTATCCTCATAGGATTGAATAGTTACTTAAACAGACATATCACTTATCAGAGTTTAGAAACATATATCAGACAACAGTCAGTACTTAAACACATTTGTCAATTAAGCACTGAATACACAAAGAGATTAAATTCTGTAAATTCTGATCATAAGGTCTGATATAACAGAACAAGACTAAGAAGATTTAGAGAAAGAACCTGAAACCATTCCAAGTTCATTTACCAATCTTGTAAAAGTGGCTTCACACAATGGTTTTGTGAAGATATCTGCTAGTTGTTGATCTGTTGGAACAAAGTACAATTCCACTGTACCTTCATCCACATGTTCCCTTATGAAGTGGTACCTGATGCTGATGTGCTTTGTCATAGAGTGTTGAACTGGATTACCTGTCATAGCAATAGCACTTTGATTATCACAGTAAATAGGGATTTTGAAATATGTTAACCCATAATCCAGTAACTGATTCTTCATCCAAAGAATCTGTGCACAACAGCTTCCTGCAGCAATATACTCTTCTTCTGCAGTTGATGTGGAAATTGACTTTTGTTTCTTGCTGAACCAAGAAACCAATCTGCCTCCAAGAAATTGGCAGCTTCTACTTGTGCTTTTCCTGTCAATTTTGCAACCTGCAAAATCTGCATCTGAGTAACCTATTAGTTTAAAATCTGATTCTCTAGGATACCACAATCCCAGATCAGCTGTTCCTTTAAGATACTTAAAAATTCTTTTCACAGCTGTTAAGTGAGGTTCTCCTGGATCTGCTTGAAATCTTGCACAAAGACAGGTAGCATACATGATATCAGGTCTACTAGCAGTTAGATAGAGTAGAGAGCCAATCATACCTCTGTAATCAGTAATATCTACTGATTTACCAGTATCCTTATCCAGTTTTGTTACAGTGGCCATGGGAGTGGATGCACTTGAACAATCTTGCATTCCAAATTTCTTCAGCAAATTTCTGGTGTACTTAGTTTGACAAATAAAAGTGCCTTCTTTATTCTGCTTAACTTGAAGGCCCAGAAAATAGCTAAGTTCCCCCATCATACTCATCTGATACCTTGACTGCATCAGTTTGGCAAACTTCTTGCAAAGTCTGTCATTTGTAGACCCAAAAATGACATCATCAATATAAATCTGGACCAGAAGTAAGTCCTTTCCATGGTTGAGGTAGAACAGTGTTTTGTCTATTGTTCCTCTGTTAAATCCACTTTCTAAAAGAAACCGAGCTAAAGTCTCATACCATGCTCTAGGAGCTTGCTTAAGTCCATAAAGTGCTTTATCAAGCCTGTAGACATAATCTGGATGTTTGGAGTCTACAAAGCCTGGAGGTTGTTCAACATATACTTCCTCCTCCAATTCTCCATTGAGAAAAGCACTTTTCACATCCATTTGAAAGACAGTAAACTTTTTGTGAGCATCATAAGCCAAAAATATCCTTATGGCTTCTGACCTAGCAACTAGTGCAAATGTTTCATCATCATCAATTCCCTCCTGTTGAGAATATCCTTTTGCAACCAGCCTTGCCTTATTCCTTGTAATTATGCCATCACTGTCAGTTTTGTTTCTGAATACCCACTTTGTACCAACAATAGATCTATTCTTTGGTCTTGGCACTAGGGTCCAGACTTTGTTTCTTTCAAAATCATTTAACTCTTCCTGCATTGCTTGCACCCAATCAGCATCTTGTAGAGCTTCTTCCACTTTCTTTGACTCAGTCTGAGAGAGAAAAGAATTGTAAAGACATTCGTTTGAAGTACCTGTTCTAGTTCTGACACCTGCATCAGGATTTCCAATTATCAAATCAGGTGTATGTGATTTTGTCCACTTCCTTGCAGATGGAAGGTTTTCTCTAGAACTGGATGCTCCCCCATGATCCATGCTGTCTTCATTTTCATTTTCTGATGCTCCCCCTGAAACTATGCTCTCTGAGTTGGATTCTTCAGAATTTAGATTTTCAGCACTGTCAGATGTTGGCTTATCAGAACTTGACGAATCAGGATTTGAAGATCCAGACGTATGCTCTGAAGTTTCTTGAGATGTGGTAAGATCTTGAGTATGCTCCCCCTGCACAGGTGCATCTTCCTTTGGCGTAGTCACCACAGTTTCAATAACATCAGAGTTTAATCCATCAGAATTTACAGTATCAGGACTTAGACTGTCAGGATTTTCAGCATCAGAATTTGAGTCTTCATTTTCAAATCTCAGCTGTTCATGGTCAATAAAGTCTTCAAGACCAGTAATCTTCTTGTCATCAAAGGAGACATTGATAGATTCCATGACCACTTTTGTTCTCAAATTATAGACTCTGAAGGCTTTTGTGGAAAGTGGATATCCAACAAAGATTCCTTCATCAGCTTTTAGATCAAACTTTGATAGCTGTTCAGGAGGAGTCTTGAGAACAAAACACTTGCATCCAAATACATGAAAGTACTTCAGATTTGGCTTCTTTTTCTTCACCATCTCATATGGTGTTTTTCCTTGCTTGTTAATGTAATAACCCCAATTTTTGGAGATTTTTGAAACCCGGATGAATAGTAACTTTTGCTGACAATGCTGATTAAGAAAAATTATCAGACCACGATATATAGGAGTACTGTTATGGAAATTCTAAGATCGTATTAGTATTCCATAAAGAAAATAAGTGTATGTAAAAGCTGTCGGATTTTGAAAACGAGCACTTTTATTTTTCCCCGAGATTTCCACCAGACATTAAGGGATTTAAGGGATTTAAGGAATTAATATTAAGATGAAGGATTTTAAATTCAAGGATTATAAAGGAGAATTAATTTAGGTATTAAAAATACCAAGAAGATTTTATCAATAAAACCATTAAGGTATTTAACCAAACGATCAACGAGATTGAGTGATAACCGGACAAAGAAATGAATAACGACTCTTGTAAATACCTTTGCAAGTGGCAAGGCAAGTGGATGGTTGATCAAACAAGAAACCAAGTGATAGTTAGGAAGGAATGACTAGTTAATTATATAGTTAACTAGGGATGATCTCATCTCACCACAAATCACCAACACATGACAAATGGTGAGATCATCTTCCACTCACTCCTTTGTTTATTATTAACCTAGCAAAATATCAAGACAACCCATCATTATCCACCACATTATTCCACCAACACAAGAAAGCAAAAGCATTTCCTCCCCCATTTCCATTGCTCTCGGCCAAAACAGAACCAGCACACTAAAACTGCTGTATCTCCTTCATTTCTCACTCAAATATTGTGTTCTATATCTCATTGGAAAGGTATTGAGATGGCCTACAACTCTTGTTCACAAGTCTCGTCCAAATAATCAGGGTAAGACCCTCATTTTTACAGTTCTTTAAATCGGACTTTTAGAAACTTCAAAGCCTAACTTCGTGTTCTTGATTTCTTTGGAAAGATCAAGCTTGTAGGAGGCTCCCTAAGGCTTCCTAGCAACTTAACACCTCCCAAGGAAGGTATAAACTTCAAACCCTAGCCTTTACTTTATTTGTTAGTAAGTTTAATGGTTGGTTTTGTGAAATGAGAAGCATGGATTGTGATTATTAGTAGTTTGGTTTGATTTGGAAGTGTTTTGGTAATTGAAGTTTGATTGTAGTTCATAGGTCTTGATTGTGATTGTTTGAGTTGAAAACCTTGGAGATTATGGACTGACGTGGTATGGTTTAGGTGAAGTTTTGTTGTATTGATGGTTATGAGTTGGTTGGTGGTTAATTGGAGTAGTTTAAACATTGGTAATCGCGTAAACATAGCCGTCGTAATGTCCGATTTACTTTAGACTGCTTTTGTTGATAACATTTCGACCCGAGAACTCCCTTCTAGATTATGACCATTGCCATTTTTAGATAGTTCATGTTACAAGCTTCGTTTTGATATGTAGTTCGTTTGATTCCGATGTACTGTTTAGGAGAAACGACCGTTTTAAGTAACGGCGTTTCGCGAACGAAACTTTTCCCCTCGCCTTACTTTGAAACATAGGTTAAAGACCAAGAAGGGTTAATTAGTGTATGAAACAATTATGGTAAGAGTTTTAGGCAGTTGGTAAGACACTCGCGAAGGAATCGCCTTAAAACTTGTAATGGTTAAATTATAAAAAATGGTGGAGCCGAGGGTACTCGAGTGACTTAAGAGAATCAGTAAGCGCAAAGCGAGCGTTAGAGTCTAAGGTAGTTAGAGTATAGATTTACAAGTGACTTTGGTTTAATTCCAACTTACTTGTTGTTTATAGGTTACCAGACTCGTCCCGAGCCTTTTATCACCCCCAGTCGCTCAGGCAAGTTTTCTACCCGTTATACTGTTGTTGTGATGTATATGTGTATATGCATGATCTTGTGATAAATGCATATTTGTTATTAGCAAATTCTTGCGATATATTGTAGCATGTGATATGGTATATATGCATGCCTGTTTCGTATTCTTGATTTATATATCTGTTGGTTCAAATGCTTATTCGTTGCATAATACCTATGCTAGAGATAAGCGGTATTTGCGTATACCCTTAGTATAGGGGATCAAAATGTGAACTTTTTCTAAAACCGGGAGGCGAGACTCCCGAGTATAATATATATTTATATATATATATATATATATATATATTGATATAGTTTTTAAAACTATTAATCGAATAAGGTTTATTCGATAACTTTATTTTATTTAATGAATATTATTACGAATATTCATTCGAGGGCTTATGACTCCTTTATTTTATTTAAATGAATATTATTTTGAATATTCATTCGAGGGCTTATGACTTCTTTATTTTATTAAATGAATATTATTTTGAATATTCATTCGAGGGCTTATGACTTCTTTATTTTATTAAATGAATATTATTTTGAATATTCATACGAGGACTTATGACTCCTTTTATTTTATTATTTGAATATTATTTGAATATTCATTCGAGTGCTTATGACTCTTCTATATTATTTATTGAATATTATTTGAATATTCATTCGAGGGCTTATGACTCAGTTTATATTATTTAATGAATATTATTTGAATATTCATTTGAGGATCTATGACTCCGATTATTTGTTGAGATATATTCTTTATTTTATTAAAGAATAAGGTGTCGATAATCAAACTTATCTTTGATTATTCAAATAAAGATAGTACTTTCGTATAAGTATATCTTTGGTTATTTAATACTCATTTCAAGTATAAGTTTTAAAACTTCTACTTCAATTATTTTTTATAAAGATTATTCTTTATGGGAATATTATTTAAATAATAATATTCAGATATTTTCTAATATATTGGGACTGATTTATTTCATTAAATCAGCATTACTCCAAACACTCTTTAAAGTGTTTTCGAGTCTTCAAAATGATTTTTAAAAGTTAGAGCGGATCCCAAAACTCATTTTTATATTTAAGATCTTCCTTTTAAAGGGGATTTAAATACTCGTTCAAAACTTGAGGGATCCGGCTCAGTGGTGTATTTTACATTCGCAGCGAGGTTGCTGTTTTGAGAAAACATCTTGATTACTTGCCCATCGTTCGGGAAGTAAGTTCATCTATTTGAGTCGACATAAGCAACATGGGCTCAGTGGGCGTCCATGAAAGTGTAAGTGGCTCAGTGGGAGTCCATCAAATGCGTAAGTGGCTGAGTGGCAGTCCAGCATAAGGTCCTATTGCGGCCAGGGTGATGACCTGTGGGGAATTCGTCCATCTACTAGTAGAAAAGGTTACTTATTGGTATCTTTGCCTGATCAGCAAGATATCAGGTTTATGCCAAGGTTTTCTCCTTTCCAAATTCATTGGATATTGCAACTCTGTTTATAATTTTCATAACAGAGGTTTTCAAGGAGTGTATGAAATGTATATATATAGGTGTATATATATATTGGGATTTAATGAAGTATCTCGTAACTTCATTATTTATAATGATATTCAAAGATTGAATATATTCAAATCTTGTCTTGTAGTCTCATCTATGTGATGAACTTTTGAACTGATTATAACTTGAACGGTGGTAGTTCAAGTAATATTTGGAAAAGATATAAGTATATTGGGGTATCTTGTAACTTCATATTTTCAACTTATATCTAGTTAATGATTATCTTATGTATATCAAAGATTTTCAGAAAAACGTTGAGACAAGGGTAGATATATGAGATCACCTTGCAACGATATTTTTATACAGTTATAAACTGGAACTCTGTGTATATTATGCATGGAAGAGGACTTCTAAGATTTTGAAAAGTATATATGTATATATACTGAATATTTTGCGACTTCATCGCATTAAGATATCAAACTTGGTTCATTTCTTTTGACCAAGACTTTCATGAGTACTATGAGAAGGCTCATATATTGTTAATCATTATACATATTATTTTGGTGGGCTTGCTGCTCACCCTTGCTTTCTTCTTTCATCACACAACAACAGATAGAAAAGATGAACAGTACCAAGCTCCCGATTCGCAAGCGGTTAGAAAACGTTATGCAGTCTTCTGAAAGCGTTGATGCCGCCGTAGCTGAGGTAGGAGCTACCAATAGGCTAGGTTTTCAACTATTGATGAACCAGACTTATGTATAATATGAATTGTAATAATGGCAAGGAATATGTAAATTTATTCAGAACCTTTTTAAGGTGTAACGGTTTATAATTATGGAATATAAGGACTTGTGTTATTTTTGATTGTTCATCTCTGAGACTATAACGTGTGGTGTGTGTGTTTATTGTGGGGTCACAGTACAGAGTAGTTGATTAATTATTAAGATTGGGTGTTATTAAGGGAAATGGAACTCATGATAACCCGGATCCCCGACCCCGGATTTGGGGGTGTTACAGAAGTGGTATCAGAGCTAAGCGTTATAAACCTCAGAGATGATGTGACGTTAAGATAATAACTAAGATAATAAGAACTTTTGCCAAGTTCATAGTCGGGCTACCTAACATAGTACTGATAGTTAAAACCCTTATGGGAACCCTTATAAATATCGTGATAGAAGAGTAGTTCGTTATCGTATATGGTAGCGGGACTCCGAACCCTGAGGTTGAGCAGCAACAACGCGATGATGTTTTATTACTAATTGGAGATCGGATTGTGGATCCGATAGAGCGTCCTAACGCAGGACCGGATGATGTTCATATTGAGGATATAGCGGTTGAGGATGTTGTCCTAGAAGGGATTGTTGCTGAGGAGGATCCCGTGGAGGATCCTGATAAGAATGAATAAAGGACCACTGAGGAATTGATGACCATGGTTAGGGAAACTACCAGAGGTAAAATTGGTCGGTCACTACCGGAGGTTCGTTCAAGTTTGTACAGATAGTAGCCCCTTTAACGCGGCTTACTCGTAAGACTGAGAAGTTCGAATGGACAGAGAAATGCGAGAACAAATTTTAAGAACCGAAGCAAAGGTTGGTGGCGTTCCCTATGTTGGCGTTGCCGGAAGGAAAATGAGATTTTGTGATGTGTAGTGACGCTTCGCATAAGGAATTAGGGTGCTTCATATACAGCACAGCAAGGTAATCGCGTACGCGTCAAGACAATTAAGGGAATATAAAATTCGATATCCCCACCCATGAGCTTGGGCTCGTGGCAATAGTTTTTCCCTAAAGATTGGAGGCACTACTTGTATGGAGAGAAGTGCAAGATTTACACAAACCATAGGAGCTCTAGTACATTTTTACGTAGAAAGAGCTCAACATACGCCAGAGGAGGCGGTTAGAGCTAATCAAGAATTATGATTGGGAGATTCTTTATCATTCGGGGAAAGCCAATGTGGTGGCTGATGCCCTTAGTAAAAAGGAGAGACCCAAGATGATAATGTCTTTGGGATAGTTTATAAGAGATTTTGAGAAAATGGAAATAGAAGTGAAGGTAACCGGAGCCGGTACCGAAAAGCTGTTTGAGATTGCAATACAGACCGAATTTTTGGAAAAGAACATATTGCGTCAGAAAAAGTGATGAATGAAGGCAGAGAGTCAATGACTGGAGAAGAGATCCACACCGAGAAAGATGATAAGGGGATAGTGAGGTGTTCCTACAGAAATTGGGTTCCAAAAGTTCAAGAGCTTAAGGATGAGAACTTAGATGAGAGCCATAGTTTGAGGAATAAGATTTAGGGCAAACCCTGAATGTGATAGTCAGGGAGGTTGCCATCAAGAAAGAAAGAACCCATAACATAATAGAGTGGAAAACAAGGTTTTTAATGTATAAGATAACCCCGATTATGGGAGAAGGTTGAAACATTTCATACTAAGGAAACAGAAAGTCGAGTAAGGAAAGGAGACCCGAGACGGTACTCCTATACGGCAATTCATGGACCTGTCTAAAAAGAACTTAGACTATTATCCCCAACCACCACCCTGAGGAGACAGTGCGGTAGGAAATTCTTTCAGGACCTTTAAGTCGCTAAGCTCTCAGAGTTCCAAGGAACAAGCTGACCCAGTCGAGGCGAGAGCCTGGCTAAAGGAAATATAGGAATCATTTGAGATTCCAAATGTTGGACGAATCACAAAAGACTGTTTTTGTCACTTACCCTTCTAAGAGAGAGGCCACCCACTGGTGAAAGACCAAGAAAGGCATGGAGCCAGAGATTATAATAAACTGATTAAAGTTCAGTCAATTATTTTCGGGAAAGTAATTCCCAAGGTTATGGAGATAGTGTAAAAGCTTTAGAGCCAGAAGAAAGGCAGAAGAGTATGATGAATTATGAATCTAAGTTGTAAAAGTTATCAAGATTCGTTCTGAGGACACGAATCCAGAATGACGGGATATTTGAAATCAATGCTTATGTTGTGTTGGTTCATGAAATAATGATAAGAGAAAGGAAAATAAAAAGAAACTGAAGTGGAAAGCAATATAAAGGCAATAGAGTTTGAGGAATGATAAGGAAGTTGGGTATGAGGAAACCCTAAAGACTCGTAGCAATAGAAATAGAAAAGTATGTAATCTTCAGGATGAGGGTGATTCACCATGAGTTAAATTGATGGTTGAAGGCATAAGAGATAAATATATTTTATCCCCTGTAAGTTGGGAGGATTTGAGGAAACCTTGAGATAGTTCGAAGGATAAATATTGAGACGCGGATAGACTGGGGAGACAAGGAAGTAAGAAATTAGGAAAATTGGATGAAGGAAGTGACCTTCAAGAATGTGAAGTGTAAGACCGGTGGCTTGATACCCAGGAAGGGAGACGCCAGGTATGAAAGATATCCCAACATTGAGATGACTGTTGAGATAAACAACAAAAGTAAATAAGGATTTATTAAGAAGAAGTTCACGTTGAACACGACCAATATCTTCCAGATCATCCATGTGATCATTACCAAATCAGGAAAGAAAAGCGGATAACCATTTTTATCTTTTGGAGGCCATGTGGATTCACCTTAACTTGAATAAGGATGCTATTGTGAAATTCGGTATAGACTATCGAGGTGGAAATGATTGAATAAGATACCCTTATCAAGGATATATGACTTTATTTATCCATGGAAGGATGCTTGTACCTTTTTAAAGGTGGAATTAAGGATAGAATATCGGTAACTTAAAACGAATCCTAGGGGAATACATAAAGGTTGGCATTTCACCCTTAATAGGGATAGTATGAGTTTTGACAGTATGAATTGGAAAGGATTAAGGTAATAATAACCTTTAAGGATCAGTGGAGAAATTTTTCAGAAGTATATAGACAATGGTTCTAGTATTAGTAAATGGTATTTTGATATGCCCTGTATATAGGGAATACAGGAGGAACGATTGAAGGATAACCTTAGAGGTTTTACGGAAATATTCGAAATTCTCAAGAATAAAAATGTTAATAAAGGAAATATGACATAATTATAATGATGCCAAGTGGGGCACGTGTTAAACCACGAGAAAGTATGGATCGAACCTGTAAAGGTCGAAATTGTTCAGGGCAATTAGGACCTAAGATAAAAGATGTTCTAAGTATGATTGAGAGTCAGTCGTGACAGTGATTAACCTCTAAAGATTGAGGCAATAACTTATGGAAAAATGGTGATATTTTTTTTTATTTACTCATCAGATATTAAAGAAAAGCATTTTCACATAAGCTGTGATTGAAATAAGGTAGAAAATTTATTTGGAGGTGGTTAAAATGACATTGACTGTAAGGAAATTTTACTATCAGGAAAGCCCAAAGAGGTGGCCGACACTTTAAAGGTAAGAGGATAATTATAGGCGCTTGTGCCAAAGGAATACAGTGATGATGGTTAAAGCTATGAAGGTTGTATTATGGTTTGGAAGATTGACATTCCTTCTGATGACTGTGCAATACCCAACCGTAATAGTAGTTGGTAAAGGTTTAATTCGTGTAATCGCCATGAGCGGGCTATCTATCTCAGGAGATACTATCTTGAGAATGAGCCTGGACCATGTTTCAAAAAAAAAGGACTAAACAAACCTTTGAGTTAAGTCTTCTATTGAAGGCATATGATTAAGAATGGTATTCACCTGCTATCATTGCTTTCATTGAAACTCTTCTGCAATTTTATCTGCTTCACGTCATGAATGTACGTCAGGATCAGGAGTGTTCTTCATGAATCAAGAACGGTGATCATGTTACCTCCTTAGAAGAATTCGATATGATATGAATGGACTCCGTATGGTTAGCTATTAAAACTTCATGGAAAACAAATGACTACACTAGGTCAACGGTGGGCCATAGTAATGCAGGAATGATTCTGAGAGTAATGAGCTGATTACTTACAACCGTGAGAGTTGTATTGGAATGGATGTTGAGAGTAAGTACCACTAATCGGGTCATGGTGGTGTATAAGTTATCATTGATAGACTAATTAAGTCGATTATCTACCTATGATATATTTATTCCTTCTTATCGATAAAGAGTAGTATTACCCATATGAAGAAGGTTGCGGTATAGAAATGGATTCTCGTAATGATGAGGTCTAGAATGAGATCCCAGATTCGATTTTCGATATCGAGGGAGTTTCAAAGGTGATTGTGTATAAGCTCGAGGAAGAGCATGGGTCCATAGAATGATGGACGGAATGGCGAAAATATTTAGGCATGTGAAATGCGATGCTATAATACTTGATGTTGATATAAATACATATATGTTTTGTTCTCCTATGACAAACCTCTATAGTTCAGAGGTAGGTTCCAAGCCAGATATTTTGTGGCAGTATATTTTTTCATATATACAATTCTCTTCAATTCGTTCTTTTCTCTTCTTTTCATTTCATGTAAGCTGAGAAGAACAACCCTTCCAGAAAGGGGAGGTATTGCCGAATGACTATCTATCTGTGTGATAGAAGCCTAGTAGGATACCATCTATTGTTTAATTGCTTGTCAAGTACTAAAGGCTGGCCACCTTCTGTACTAACTATGCGATATAACAAGTGTTCATGATCATAGTGATCTCTCAATAAATTCTTTTACTTCTATATGAAGGACTAAGCTTTCGAAAATAGAAACAGCTGAAAAAGGAGTAATAAAGTTGTGGTAGTATTCGGAATGGAAACACATTCGTGATACTAAGGTTGGCATGGTTATTAAAAGGTTATAGAACGCTAACGAGCAAAAGTATAACCAGTATAATATTAGGAACGGAAGGTAGTAGCGATTACGAACTGGAAAAGAATGGGTATTGAGAAGCAAAAGCTCTAATGTTAAAAGCTATAATGAGAGTCTATGCAATAGACTTGAAAGAATTTGGAATGATCACTTAACACGGATTGAGTTTTCTTACGATAATAGATCATATGTCAGTATTGAGATATCGCCTTATGAGATCCTTGAGGGAAGACAATGTCAATCTCCCTTATGTTAGGATGAAGTTGTAGAGCGCAAGATGCTCGGACCCGCAGTAGTCCAAAGGATCAAGGATATAATAGATTTTAATCAGAGGACGGCTGGTAGTAGCCCAAGATGGGAACACGAAGTATGTTGATTTGACACGAAAGGACAAGGAATAGGAAGTGGGGGACCTAGTGTTGTTATAGGTATTCCCTTGGAAAGGAAGGATGAGGTTCGGAAAGAAAGGGAAGCTAAGTCCACGAATTGTTGGACCCTTGGATATATTAAGACATATTGGGAAGATAGCATATGAGCTAGCCCTACCCCCGAATATGTAGCAAGTTCATAACGTGTTCCACGTATCAATGTTAAGAAAATGTAATTCGGATGCCAGATAAATAGGGGCATATGAGCGCATAGACATGCAACCAGACGTAACCTATATGGAGCAACCAGGAAGGGTTATAGATCGAACAGGGACAAGTGCTTAGGAGAAGGGTTATCAAACTAGTCAGAGTTTGGTGGTAGAACCATAATTTGGAAAATTGACTAGAGAGTTAGAAGGCACAATGCTAGAAAAGCATCCCCAACTGTTTTCTATCTGATTCCGGGACGGAATCCTTTTAAGGAGGGGAGACTGTAATAACCCCAATTTTTGGAGATTTTTTAAACCCGGATGAATAGTAACTTTTGCTGACAATGCTGATTAAGAAAAATTATCAGACCACGATATATAGGAGTACTGTTATGGAAATTCTAAGATCGTATTAGTATTCCATAAAGAAAATAAGTGTATGTAAAAGCTGTCGGATTTTGAAAACGAGCACTTTTATTTTTCCCCGAGATTTCCACCAGACATTAAGGGATTTAAGGAATTAATATTAAGATGAAGGATTTTAAATTCAAGGATTATAAAGGAGAATTAATTTAGGTATTAAAAATACCAAGAAGATTTTATCAATAAAACCATTAAGGTATTTAACCAAACGATCAACGAGATTGAGTGATAACCGGACAAAGAAATGAATAATGACTCTTGTAAATACCTTTGCAAGTGGCAAGGCAAGTGGATGGTTGATCAAATAAGAAACCAAGTGATAGTCAGGAAGGAATGACTAGTTAATTATATAGTTAACTAGGGATGATCTCATCTCACCACAAATCACCAACACATGGCAAATGGTGAGATCATCTTCCACTCACTCCTTTGTTTATTATTAACCTAGCAAAATATCAAGACAACCCATCATTATCCACCACATTATTCCACCAACACAAGAAAGCAAAAGCATTTCCTCCCCCATTTCCATTGCTCTCGGCCAAAACAGAACCAGCACACTAAAACTGCTGTATCTCCTTCATTTCTCACTCAAATATTGTGTTCTATAGCTCATTGGAAAGGTATTGAGATGACCTACAACTATTGTTCACAAGTCTCGTCCAAATAAGCAAGGTAAGACCCTCATTTTTACAGTTCTTTAAATCAGACTTTTAGAAACTTCAAAGCCTAACTTCGTGTTCTTGATTTCTTTGGAAAGATCAAGCTTGTAGGAGGCTCCCTAAGGCTTCCTAGCAACTTAACACCTCCCAAGGAAGGTATAAACTTCAAACCCTAGCCTTTACTTTATTTGTTAGTAAGTTTAATGGTTGGTTTTGTGAAATGAGAAGCATGGATTGTGATTATTAGTAGTTTGGTTTGATTTGGAAGTGTTTTGGTAATTGAAGCTTGATTATAGTTCATGGGTCTTGATTGTGATTGTTTGAGTTGAAAACCTTGGAGATTATGGACTGATGTGGTATGGCTTAGGTGAAGTTTTGTTGTATTGATGGTTATGAGTTGGTTGGTGGTTAATTGGAGTAGTTTAAACATTGGTAATCGCGTAAACATAGCCGTCGTAATGTCCGATTTACTTTAGACTGCTTTTGTTCATAACATTTGGACCCGAGCACTCCCTGCTAGATTATGACCATTGCCATTTTTAGATAGTTCATGTTACGAGCTTCGTTTTGATATGTAGTTCGTTTGATTCCGATGTACTGTTTAGGAGAAACGACCGTTTTAAGTAACGGCGTTTCGCGAACGAAACTTTTCCCCTCGCCTTACTTTGAAACATTGGTTAAAGACCAAGAAGGGTTAATTGGTGTATGAAACAATTATGGTAAGAGTGTTAGGCAGTTGGTAAGACACTCGCGAAGGAATCGCCTTAAAACTTGTAATAATTTAATTTTAAAAAATGGTGGAGCCGAGGGTACTCGAGTGACTTAAGAGAATCAGTAAGCGCAAAGCGAGCGTTAGAGTCTAAGGTAGTTAGAGTATAGATTTACAAGTGACTTTGGTTTAATTCCAACTTACTTGTTGTTTATAGGTTACCAGACTCGTCCCGAGCCTTTTATCACCCCCAGTCGCTCAGGCAAGTTTTCTACCCGTTGTACTGTTGTTGTGATGTATATGTGTATATGCATGATCTTGTGATAAATGCATATTTGTTATTAGAAAATTCTTGCGATATATTGTAGCATGTGATATGGTATATATGCATGCCTATTTCGTATTCTTGATTTATATATCTGTTGGTTCAAATGCTTATTCGTTGCATAATACCTATGCTAGAGATAAGCGGTATTTGCGTATACCCTTAGTATAGGGGATCAAAATGTGAACTTTTTCTAAAACCGGGAGGCGAGACTCCCGAGTATAATATATATTTATATATATATATATATTGATATAGTTTTTAAAACTATTAATCGAATAAGGTTTATTCGATAACTTTATTTTATTTAATGAATATTATTACGAATATTCATTCGAGGGCTTATGACTCCTTTATTTTATTTAAATGAATATTATTTTGAATATTCATTCGAGGGCTTATGACTTCTTTATTTTATTAAATGAATATTATTTTGAATATTCATTCGAGGGCTTATGACTTCTTTATTTTATTAAATGAATATTATTTTGAATATTCATTCGAGGACTTATGACTCCTTTTATTTTATTATTTGAATATTATTTGAATATTCATTCGAGTGCTTATGACTCAGTTTATATTATTTAATGAATATTATTTGAATATTCATTTGAGGATCTATGACTCCGATTATTTGCTGAGATATATTCTTTATTTTATTAAAGAATAAGGTGTCGATAATCAAACTTATCTTTGATTATTCAAATAAAGATAGTACTTTCGTATAAGTATATATCTTTGGTTATTTAATACTCATTTCAAGTATAAGTTTTAAAACTTCTACTTCAATTATTTTTATAAAGATTATTCTTTATGGGAATATTATTTAAATAATAATATTCAGATATTTTCTAATATATTGGGACTGATTTATTTCATTAAATCAGCATTACTCCAAACACTCTTTAAAGTATTTTCGAGTCTTCAAAATGATTTTTAAAAGTTAGAGCGGATCCCAAAACTCATTTTTATATTTAAGATCTTCCTTTTAAAGGGGATTTAAATACTCGTTCAAAACTTAAGGGATCCGGCTCAGTGGTGTATTTTACATTCGCAACGAGGTTGCTATTTTGAGAAAACATCTTGATTACTTGCCCTTCGTTCGGGAAGTAAGTTCATCTATTTGAGTTGGCATAAGCAACATGGGCTCAGTGGGCGTCCATGAAAGTGTAAGTGGCTCAGTGGGAGTCCATCAAATGCGTAAGTGGCTGAGTGGCAGTCCAGCATAAGGTCCTATTGCGGCCAGGGTGATGACCAGTGGGGAATTCGTCCATCTACTAGTTGAAAAGGTTACTTATTGGTATCTTTGCCTGATCAGCAAGATATCAGGTTTATGCCAAGGTTTTCTCCTTTCCAAATTTATTGGATATTGCAACTCTGTTTATAATTTTCATAACAGAGGTTTTCAAGGAGTGTATGAAATGTATATATATAGGTGTATATGTATATCGGGATTTAATGAAGTATCTCGTAACTTCATTATTTATAATGATATTCAAAGATTGAATCTATTCAAATCTTGTCTTGTAGTCTCATCTATGTGATGAACTTTTGAACTGATTATAACTTGAACGGTGGTAGTTCAAGTAATATTTGGAAAAGATATAAGTATATTGGGGTATCTTGAAACTTCATATTTTCAACTTATATCTAGTTAATGATTATCTTATGCATATCAAAGATTTTCAGAAAAACGTTGAGACAAGGGTAGATATATGAGATCACCTTGCAACGATATTTTTATACAGTTATAAACTGGAACTCTGTGTATATTATGCATGGAAGAGGACTTCTAAGATTTTGAAAAGTATATATGTATATATACTTAATATTTTGCGACTTCATCGTATTAAGATATCAAACTTGGTTCATTTCTTTTGACCAAGACTTTCTTGAGTACTATGAGAAGGCTCATATATTGTTAATCATTATACATATTATTTTGGTGGGCTTGCTGCTCACCCTTGCTTTCTTCTTTCATCACACAACAACAGATAGAAAAGATGAACAGTACCAAGCTCCCGATTCGCAAGCGGTTAGAAAACGTTATGCAGTCTTCTGAAAGCGTTGATGCCGCCGTAGCTGAGGTAGGAGCTACCAATAGGCTAGGTTTTCAACTATTGATGAACCAGACTTATGTATAATATGAATTGTAATAATGGCAAGGAATATGTAAATTTATTCAGAACCTTTTTAAGGTGTAACGGTTTATAATTGTGGAATATAAGGACTTGTGTTATTTTTGATTGTTCATCTCTGAGACTATAACGTGTGGTGTGTGTGTTTATTGTGGGTTCACAGTACAGAGTAGTTGATTAATTATTAAGATTGGGTGTTATTAAGGGAAATGGAACTCGTGACAACCCGGATCCCCGACCCCGGATTTGGGGGTGTTACAGTTAATGAGTGTTGCATTTTGAGTAAAACAAGCAGTCTGCACAGCTTCAGCCCAGAAATAGGTTGGAAGCTTTGCTTCTTCAAGCATTGTACGTGTAGCTTTAATGAGAGTTCTATTCTTCCTTTCAACAACTCCATTTTGCTGTGGAGTTCTAGGAGCAGAAAATTCCTGCTTTATTCCATGGTTTTTGCAGAACTCTTCCATTATTAAATTCTTGAACTCAGTGCCATTATCACTCCTTAAGGTTTTCACAGAATCTTTGACCAATTTATCCAGATGTTTGACATGATCAATCAAGATAGATGCAGTTTCACTTTTTGTGTTCAAGAAATACACCCATGTGTATCTAGTGAACTCATCCACTATGACCAATGCATATTTCTTCTTTGCAATAGACATGACATTTACCGGACCAAATAGATCAACATGTAGTAGATGATAAGGCTTAAGAATTGATGATTCAGTCTTGCTCTTGAATGAAGATTTTCTTTATTTGGCCTTCTGACAAGAATCACAAAGGCCATCAGGAGCAAATACTGACTTTGGCAGTCCTCTCACAAGATCTTTCCTGACCAGTTCATTTATATTGTTGAAATTTAAATAAGAGAGTTTCTTGTGCCAATTCCAGCTTTCTTCAATTGATGCTCTACTCATCAGACAGATTGCAGAACCATCAGTACTTGTTGAAAGCTTAGCTTCATAAATGTTACCATGCCTGTATCCTTTCAGAACAACTTTGCCTTTAGATTTACTCACAACTTTACAGTGTTCTTCAAAGAAATCAACATGATAACCTCTGTCACAGATTTGACTTATACTCAGCAGATTGTGTTTAAGTCCTGAGACCAGAGCTACTTCTTTAATGATGACATTCCCAAGATTGATATTGCCATATCCCAATATTTTTCCAATGTTGCCATCTCCATAAGAAACACTTGGGCCAACTTTCTCCACAAAGGCTGATAGCAGGGCCTTATTTCCAGTCATATGTCCTGAACATCCACTGTCCAGAACTAGAATATTTTTCGTGTTGCCCTGCAATCACAAAGACCACTAATTAATAGTTTTAAGGACCCAGACTTGCTTGGATCCTTTGGCCTTATTAAGTTTGTTAACATTTGCAGCGGATTTAGCATCAGAGTTTATGTTAACATTTTTCTTATCAAAACTTACACTATCAGACTTTGAATCAGAATTTACAGTAGAAGGAACAATGGAAACTTTCTTCAAAGAAGGTTTTAATTGATAATAATCATAGTACAAACTATGATATTCCTTACAAGTATAAATGGAATGCCATAAACTACCACAATGAAAACAAGGATTTTGTGGTTTATATCTAACAGACTGACTCTTAACTCCTGATTTTGAAGGTAAGGAGTTAATGTTCTTATTCTTCCTGCAAAAAGAAGCCAGATGGTTAGAAATTTCACAGTTATGACATGTTATCCTAGGAGCATCAGGAACATGTTTATAATCATTGCTTTTATTCACACCTTCCTTTCCATTCCTATTTTTCCTAGGTAATTTTACCTTGTTTGCATTCTTAACATCTTTCAGCTTATGCTTAAGCTGCTTCTTAGTCATTAAGCCTATGTTTACTTCAGCTGTCTTTTCCTGTTTTAGTTTGTCAGAAGTTAATCCCTCTCTAACTTCTGATTTATCATTATCAGACTTTTCAGTTACAAACTTAACAGGTTTTAACTTTGGCTTTTGCTTAACAACAAGCTTAATTTCTACAGTTCCTTTATCATTCTTATCATCTCCATAACCTATGCCCTCTTTCCAATTTTCACTACTTAGCAAATTTTGAGTTATTCTGCCGGAGTTAGTCCAAGTCCTGATTATTTCTCTTTCCTTTTCTAACTCAGTTTTTAGAGATTCATTCATTTTTAGCACTTCATCCCTAACATAAAGAGCATCATCTCTATCCTTCTGAGTTTGATGGAACATAACTAACTCTTTTTCTAAGAAATCATTTCTTTTCTTAAAAGCAAGATTTTCAGAAGTTAAACTTTCACATGTTAAAATTTGATCTCTATAACTAACAAACATGGTTTTAAGATATCTTCTCAACTCATTAATATCATCAGTATGAAAAGCATAAGTAGTCTGAGGTACCTTTGTTTCAGCAGTTTCAGAACTGCTCTCAGCACTTTCTTTATCAGCATTTGCCATCAATGCATAGTTCTCCTCACTTTCAGAGTCTGAGGTGTCTGTCCAGTTTTTCTGCTTTGTGACAAGAGCCTTGCCTTTGTCACCCTTTACCTTCTTGCAGTCAGGAGATATGTGGCCTTTCTCACCACAGTTATAGCATTTGACATTGGTATAATCTCCTCTATCAGACTTTCCTCCTCGGCCTTCAGATCTTCTGAAATTCTTCTTATCAGAACTTATGCCTTTCCTGGAAAACTTCTTTCCCTTACTGAACTTCCTGTATGCAATCTTTGTGATCCCTTTCACCATAAGAGCACACAGCTTCATCATCTCCTCATCAGCATCAGTCTCAGGTAAGCTTTCAGAATCTGAGTCATCATCACTTTCAGAACTTGATGACTCAGTATCAGACTTTGTTAAAAGAGCTTTACCCTTGTCTTTCCTTGAGGTAGCTGCCTTGGGGGATTCTTCTTCAGCCTTAAGAGCAACTGTTCTTGACTTTCCTCCTTTTCTCTTGCTTCTTTGTTCCATCTCAAGTTCATGAGTCTTGAGCATTCCATAAATTTCATCAAGAGTTGTTTCATCAAGATTGTAATTGTCTCTTATTGTTGTTGCCTTCAAATCCCAACATTCAGGAAGAGCTAACAGGAATTTAAGGTTTGAATCTTCAAGATCATACTCCTTATTAACTAGTGACAGATCATTCAAGAGTTTGACAAATCTATCATATAAATCAGTCAATGATTCATTAGCCTTTGAATCAAAGTGTGCATACTCTTGAGTGAGTATTGTCTTCCTGTTCTTTTTAATCGTATCAGTTCCCTGATACCTTGTTTCCAGAGCATCCCATATCTCTTTAGCAGTCTTGCAGTTAATTACCCTGTTTGACATTACATTATCAATGGGACTATGCAGTAAGTGTCGTACCTTAGCATCCTTAGCAATTGATGTGATATCTTCAGCAGTATAATCACTCTTTTCCTTTGGTACGGTTTTTGCTGCTTCACCTGCAACTGCAACAGCGAGCTTGGTTGGTTTGTGAGGCCCTTCCTTGATTCTATCAAGATATTCTGGATCCGTAGCTTCCAGAAACATGGTCATCCTCACCTTCCATATGGCATATTCAGATGGTCTCAGTATGGGAACTCTGATGGTTTCATACCGACTTTGAATTTGTGTCTTTGAAGGTTCTTCAGTTTTGGTAGGCTTAGTTGGAGTTTCTGTGTCAGACATGATTGTGTTTGGATCTTTAACTATATGTGTGTTAACAGATTAGCTCTAATACCACTTGTTAGGTCACATACACTGTAGAGGGGGTGAATACAGTGTATAATACAATCAAATCGAACTTTAATATCTTGAGTAACAGAAAACAAACTTTATTGAAACAATAAACTCTGTTACAGTATGGAACTGTTACCTCTCAGTGATGAACAAATATCACGAGAGTTGCTAGGGTTACAATGAATAATCTTCTCGAATATGATAACACTTATAGTGTAAACCCTATGTCTGTGTTTATATACTACACAGTTACAAGATAATCGCTAATTGATATGGAATATAATTCTGCTTCCTAAAATATATCAATCAGATATCTTTTCTTCCAAGTATTCCATTCTTCACGGAACTCCTTCTTCATGCATATCTCTTCTTATGTTTATCTCGATCTTCTTTCCTTTAATCAGCTACTTTCCTTATCTAATCGTCCTTCAGCACTTAAGTTCTGATATCCAACTTCTGATAATTATCTCCTGATAATATAAGTACTGATATCCTTAAGTCCTGACTTCCAGTATAAGTACTGATTCCCAGTTAAGTACTGATTTATCCTGTTAAGTAAGATCTGAAAACTAAACATAAATATTATTAGCCATGACATTATCAAATATATCTAACAGAATCAAACAAGGATTTGAAGGTGATTCCGGAGTCCAAATCAGTCATGTGAGTACTCGTTTTGAAGCTTATGATCTGTAATTTTCAATTATGTGATTGTTTTTAATGTTTGATTGATCGAATTAATATTCATATTTTCGGGTTTTAATTTTTAATTCGGGTTTGAATTTCTAGTAGTTGTTTGATATTGTTGTTGCTGGAAATGATTAGATCGTCGAGTTTCCTATCGATTCATACCGGTTTCGCCGATTTTGGTTGTGGTTTGCGAGCTCGCCGGAAAGCGGCACCGTCGCCGCGTTTCTCAGCTTTTCGGCTGCTGTGTCGATTGCACGAGGAAGGAGAAGGTAGGGATGTTGATTCGATGTTGTGGCTGACTGAAATCACTAAGAAATGAGACCGAATCGTAACGTTTAGGCCGTGTTTTGCTCGCTGGAAAAACCACCAGCGTCGTTGCCGGCGGCTGTTCTTCCCGACCCGGGTTCGACCCGGTTTGCAACCCGGAAATCGACCCGGTTTGCAACCCGGAAATCGACCCGGGTTTGATCCTAAAAACCCAAACCCTGAACTCAGTTTTATGTTTCTGGATTTTTATATATTTATTTTATTTTCTGAAAATTAGAAATTAGTTTTAATAATTCTAAAAAGTAAATAAAAATTAGATTTAAATTCTGAAAAATAGTATTATTAATTTCTGAATTATTTTATTAAATTATAAATTCAAATTTAATTATTTAATTAATTATTTAATTATTTATCTAATTATTTATTAGTTATGTAATTAATTAATAATTAGGTAATTAATTAATAATTAGGTAATTAATTAATAAATAAGGATTAAAAATAACTAAATAATACGATTAATAATCCGATAATTAGTTAATATTGCGAGTAGTAATTCGATAATGAGAAATATTATTCGAGCGTTAGTTATTCGAAGAATGTCGTAATAATTGTTCGTATCGTATAATTAAATACAGATAATTAATTGATTAACGAATCGTATAAGTTTCAATAATAATATATGAGTTCGGTAGTATTCGAGCATAGTGCGTAGCTCGTATTTATACGAGTGATTAATCGTTGAGTTGGTTTATAATTTTATTAATTCGTAGTTATTCGATAAATAGCGTATTAGTTAATTAAATCGATTGATTATTTGTGAATAATCGATATAATCAAATAAATAACGATGAGTTGTAAATATTTGTAATAAATTGTGATTAATCCTAATAATTAGGGATTAATTATTTTAAATTAGCAAATAATTATCTATTAATTATTTATTAGTTATTTATTTATTAAATATTTAAAAAGTGATTAATTATTTCGATAATTAGTCACATAATTTTCAATAAATCATAACTTCTTCATTTTAACTCCAAAAATTATAAAAAATTATTTTTGACTTTGATTTTCTTAAATAATTATTTAAAAATTATTTTGGGATTTAAAAGTTGGCAATAATTATTTATATTGAATAATAAATTGAATTATCAGTGTTTAATTGATAATAATTCAACCGTTAGTCCGAATTGAGCGAAACGAAAGCCTGTTGACTCAGAAAAATGAATTCTTCTCACTAAAAATAATATGAAGACCTAATTTCTTCTCGAAATTAGTTTACTTTATTGATTGCTCGATTATCAATCGAAATGCGTGCCGAGACGAGTTCAGAAAATTCCAGAAAAATGGGAAATGAAGCAGAAGGTGATCAGCGGAGCAATCAGCGAGTCGATTTCGATTCTAAAAATTATTTTAACTATAAAAATGATTATATGCTTATGTGCTTATGTGTATTATATGGTTAATCGAGTCTTACTTGCTTATATGTAATATTCGAGTTGGTTATAAGCGTATGGATAGATAATAAGAACAAAATGAAGTCGATGCAAGATGCAAATTAAAGTACAAAATGAATTAACCAGTTTATTTTGCTAACAGAAACTAAGCCAGCAAGGCAGGTCAAGTAGGGAATAGACGGAAGTGATTTAATTGCAGTAAGTCGCACAGAAGGCAAGTTTCTCCCCTATTCTATTTTCCAGAATAGTGATATTCTCTTCAGATTCTTATTATATTTGTATTACTTTAATTCCTTTATTCATATCTCAGTTCGATTCTTGAATTATTCTTTTCATTTGAATTTATTATTCATATTTCAATTGTTAATCACAATTATTGATATATTCTGGTGATTAGAATATATCAAAGTATACCGATTGTTCCAGTTGCTATTCCAGGGACTGGTTAACATTACTTTTGGGGATTAAGTTTACTTAATCCTAAGGACCGGGACATAACCGGATCCTTGAGATGGGCCGTAGTGCCTGGGTGCCCGACGGGATCTATATAGTGAGATATAGATCTGCACTGTATCCTAGCTGATCAGCAGGGTATAGCTGCGAACTTAAGTCCAGTTTAGTTCGTTTGCAATCGCCAGTAATGGCCTTCTTTCTATTCTTATGAGGTTATATCTTTGCAGATATACCTGGGTTACGGATTCAATTATAATGCTTTAACACTGTTTATATTTTGTGGATTTGTTGAGCAATTTTTGGCTCACCCCTTTTTGTTGTTATTCACCTTATTATTTCAGTTAAGAAGGAATATGAAACTCGTCAGGATATGAGTGGTAAAAAAGCGAGTCAAGCCTCGGGATCCTCTTATACCCAAGGTGTTGATCCCAATCCAGGAAGAAAACTTTGAGTTGCCCGAGCAAGTGGAGTGTTGATAGATAGTATGTGTGTTTGAATAAAAGCTGAACTTAGTTTAAAATGAGTTAGACAATGGTTTGTAATAAAGAAAGTTTATGAGATTCTAAATGTTGGTTTGTAATAAAAGTAGTTAGAGGTTCTTGTTTTCATACTTCAACCTAAAAAGGTCCTGGTAGTTGTTAAGGGGTTTAGTTTTATTTCTTTATTATTTATTAATAAGCTTGTACAGGTTTGGTGATTAGCTCGTAACCCCCAGACTTATACCCAATTTACAGTTTGACATCAGAGCTGTAGGTTTGGTCCCTGAAAACAAGAACATTAGGATTAAGATAGGATAGGGAGATCACATAAGATAGGGATAGTCAGATTAGGAAGAATAGTGTTAGGATTTAGGTCAGATTAGAATAGGGAAGTATAAATCTTAGAATTGTTTAGTGACCTTTTCTTTTCTTTGATATATTATTAGATGGCTTCTTCGTCAGAGCGGACTGAGTCAGACCTAGTAGCAGCACCAGTACTAGCCCCAGCATCAGTGCAGATTTTTCTTCCAATGCCACCACCTCCATCATTGGCACCTGGACCAGCACCAGAGATACCACCTCCACTAGAGGTACCAGACTTTGTTAATTACTTCCCTTATTTTGAGCCAGAGATGCCTGACTTTCCACCTTTGGAGTTTCCGATGTTTGATGTTCCTGATATGATTGATCTTCCACAGTTGGAGGACTTAGAGCCGCAGATTCCAGTACAGCAGCCTGAAATTCCAGATATTCCACAGATGGAGCCAGAGGCAGATCCACCAGTGTATGCACCTATGGAACAGCCAGTCTTATTTCCTGCCCCTTAGCTATTTATGCCCCTGTTCCTGGGGTATATCAGTTTCCACAGCAGGAGTTCATGGATGAGATAGTAGTCGATGGGCCGTTACCTTCTCGAGGTTCTAGCACGGATCTTCGTGAGCATCATACAGTTATTTATCAGCGTTTTCAGGCAGAGAGAGAGAGAGAGGAGAGGGTTCGATGGCAGAACCAGTGCAGAGAGATCCTTGGATTGTTTGAGACGCAGGCAAATGGTCCCGTCCGAGCATTACGATCATATTACATACTGAGGGAGAGGTTACGTCAGATTCACCGAGTTAGTTCTCAGCAGCTTATGGATCTGAGACAGCAGGATATTAGTGCAGAGACAGCATATCGTAGAGCATTGGGACTTACCGAGGCAGTGCTAGAGGCATTGCAGGAGGAGTTGAGTCACGTGCCACCAGGGTTCTGAGTCAGGGACAGTTGAGACAGTGACTTCAGAGTATAGATGTATATAGAGGCAGCATAGTATAACCTAGTGAGTAGTGTGTATGTGTGTACTAGTAGTTTAACTTGTAGTAGGATTTTGACCTGTAGTAGTAGTATGACTTGTAGCCCCGATGACTTCCAGCAGAGCGAGACTTTTTGTATCAAGCATTTACACCTGAGGCTGGTGTCATATATATAAACTGAACTTTTCAAATTTCTTTTATTTAAATTTCAGTCTTTCCAGTTTTACAGCATTTACTTTCACTTTATTGCTTTACAGTCTTCCATACTATAATCCCTGTTGAAAAAATAAATAAATAAATGAAAAGGACAACCATTTTATTTAATTGCTTACATTTCTAGTTTTTATATTCAACAACTGTTTTCTTTATATAAATCATGTTATTAATACCGGATCAATTGTTTTCTTACATACTATCAATTGTTTATTAAACTGTTAAATAAATATCACCTGTTTTATTATCAGAAGAAGATGGCACCAAAAAGACAGACTAGGGCTGAGACCTCTAACAACAATTCCGAAGGCCAGACTAATGAAACCATGAACCAAATGTTCCATCTGATGCAACAACAGATGGTAATGATGCAGCAGCAGATGCAGCAGCAGATGCAGCATCAGTAACAACAGATACAACAACAAATGTTACAACAGCCACCTCGTCATGAGCCTCAACCTGTTGTTACTTTTAAGCAGTTTCAGTCAGTTAAACCTCCAGAATTTGATGGGTCTACTGATCCTATTAAAGCTACCACCTGGTTAAAGGAAATAGAGAAAGCTTTTGTACTAGTGAAGGTAGGTGAGGACCGGAAGACTGATTTTGCTAGTTACTTGTTGAAAGGAGAGGCAAATTATTGGTGGGAATCAAAAAAGGCTTTAGAGGTTGAAGATGTTATTGCTTGGGATAAGTTTAAAGAGTTATTTTTAGAAAAACATTTTCCTCGCTATGTAAGGAATCAGATGCAAATAAAGTTTTTAGAGCTGAAGCAGGGAAGTATGTCTGTAACAGAATATGAAGCCAAATTCAATGAATTCACTAGGTTCGTTCCGGAACAGGTGGACACTGAAGAGAAACGAGTGCAGATATTTCAAGAGGGATTACGACCATGGATACGCGGACAAGTTGCAGTTTTTGAATTAACAACATATACTGCTGTAGTCCAGAAAGCTTTGATCATTGAAAGGGAAAGTGAAAGATCTTAACGAGATAGAGGACAGGGAAGTTTCCAAGACCGTTCCAGCAGGAAGCCGGGATTTCAAGCCCGTGCAAATCTGAATTTCAAAAGGATAGGACAGGGTACATAAAAAGCAGGTAATCGTTTCAAAGTCTCCAACCAGCAGGGAATTGTTAAAGTTCCAGTGCCGTATTGCAAAACTTGTGGACGGAAGCATACCGACGTATGTATTAAAGCAGATGTGACATGTTTCAAATGCAAGCAGAAAGGGAACTACTCTAACAAATGTCCGACGGGAAAAACAGCAGAAATCACTTGCTATCAATGCGGAAAGAAAGGGCATATCGCTAGGAATTGTAAAGGACCAGCAATGGCAGCTAGTATTCCAAATGTATTGGCATTACCTCCGCCACCACTGCCAAATCAACCCAGAGCAAGGACTTTTAACATGACAATGAAAGAGGCAGTGCAGAATCCAAGTGTGATTGCAGGTACGCTTTTGGTGAACTCCGTAGATTCAAAAGTATTAATTGATTCTGGAGCTACCCATTCATTTATTTCTGAAGAATTTCTTGATAAGTTACATTGCGAAATTGAATGGTTGGGCGAGACGTTAATTATAAAATTAGCGAATGACGACCAAGTTCCGGTAGATCGAGTATGTCCTGCGTGTGACGTAGAAGTAGCCGGACATCATTTTTCTGTAGATTTAATTCCTTTTAAGCTAGGAGAATTTGATATTATTTTGGGAATTGATTGGTTAGCATGTCATAAAGCTCAGATAGATTGCGCGAATAAGAAAGTTAAATTGCGAACTGCGGAAAATGCAACGGTAATATTCAAGGGCGAAAAGCAGCAGAATAAATTTCTCACTGTAGTGCAGACCAAACGATTGCTTCGACAATGATGTGAGGCGTACATAGCTTACGTGTTAGATACTGAAAAAGGAAGTCCTAGCATAGAAGACATTTCAGTTGTATGTGAATTTTCGGACGTCTTTCCAGACGAGCTTGCAGGGTTACTGCTAGATCGATAAATCGAGTTCACGATTGATCTAGCACTAGGTACAGAACCAGTTTCGAAAGCTCCGTATCGAATGGCTCCAGTTGAGATGAAGGAATTGTCAACGCAACTGCAAGATCTTCTAGACCGAGGCATTATATGACCTAGTGTATCCCCATGGGGTGCACCAGTGTTATTTGTGAAGAAGAAGGATGGCAGCATGCGATTGTGCATTGACTATAGGGAATTGAATAAGCTCACTATTAAGAACAAGTATCCTTTACCGAGAATTGATGATTTGTTCGACCAGCTAAAAGGAGATGCATGGTTTTCGAAAATAGATTTACGCTCAGGTTATCATCAATTGAAGATTAAAGCTGAAGATATTCCAAAGACTGCGTTTCGTACGAGATATGGGCATTACGAGTTTTTGGTAATGGCATTCGGTTTGACAAACGCGCCAGCAGCATTCATGGATTTAATTAACAGGGTATTAAAGAAATATTTGGACAAATTCGTGATTGTATTCATTGATGACATCTTGATTTACTCCAAGACGGAAGGAGAGCATGCGGAACACTTAAGAATAGCTTTAGAAATTCTGAGGAAAGAGCAACTATATGCAAAATTCTCGAAATGTGAATTCTGGTTAAGGGAAGTACAATTTCTAGGGCATATCATTAGTAGAGAAGGCATCCAAGTTGATCCAGCAAAGATTGAAGCTGTGTTGAATTGGGAAAGACCAAAGACGCCGACAGAAGTTCGAAGTTTCTTGGGATTGGCAGGGTATTATCGAAGATTTGTCAAAGATTTTGCAAAGATAGCAACGCCGCTGACTAAGTTAACTCGAAAAAGTGAAAAGTTTGAATGGAATGATAAATGTGAAGAAAGTTTTCAAGAGTTGAAGAATCGGTTGGTGACCGCACCAGTATTGGTATTGCCAGACGAGCAAGGAAATTTCTTCATTTACAGTGATGCTTCATATCGCGGGTTAGGATGTGTATTGATGCAACACGGTAACGTCATTGCATATGCTTCGAGACAACTTAAACCCCATGAGCAGAAATATCTTACGCATGATCTGGAATTAGCAGCGATCGTATTTGTATTGAAGCTTTGGTGACATTATCTCTACGGTGAAAAATGCGAAATCCACACGGATCATAAAAGTCTGAAGTATATCCTTACGCAAAAGGAATTGAACATGCGACAACGTCGATGGCTGGAATTAATTAAAGATTATGATGTCACGATCAGTTATCATCCAGGAAAATCAAATGTTGTAGCGGATGCGCTAAGCAGAAAAGAAAGATTGAATCGGTTAACTTCATATGAAGAATTGGCCAAGGAATTCGACAAATTGGAAATCGAGATTCGCATTCCCAATGAATCTGCAGGAACTATCTACGCTATGACTTTCCAACCGAAGTTGCTAGAAAAGATTCGTCGTTGTCAAGATGAAGTGATGAGTCAAGATGACGACTTAACGAGAGAAGAGATCACAACTCAGAAAGATAATGAAGGAATTTTACGCTTTGCATCGAGAATCTGGATCCCTAACATGGCAGAATTAAAAGATGAAATAATGCGAGATGCGCACAATTCGAAGTATTCCATTCATCCAGGAAGCACAAAAATGTATCGCGATCTGAAGGAAAACTTTTGGTGGCCGAATATGAAGAAGGAAATAGTAGAATGGGTGAGTAAATGCTACACATGCCAGCGAGTTAAAGCGGAACATCAACGTCCGAGCGGGTTATTGCAACCGTTAGACATTCCAGAATGGAAATGGGAACATCTAGCGATGGATTTTGTGGTAGGACTACCAAGGACTAGGGCAAATCATGATGCGATATGGGTAATCATTGACAGATTTACGAAGTCGGCACATTTTCTACCAATTAATGAAAGATTTTCGCTCGACAAATTAGTGCACATGTATCTCAAGGAAATGTTGATGCGACATGGAGTTCCAATATCTATTGTATCGGATCGAGATCCTCGTTTCAACTCAAGATTTTGGAGACAATTTCAAGAATGCCTTGGGACTAAATTAAACATGAGTACCGCTTATCATCCGCAAACTGACGGGCAAAGTGAAAGAACTATTCAAACGATTGAAGACATGTTACGAGTTTGTGCGATAGATTTTGAAGGCAGTTGGGATGAGCATCTACCCCTAGTGGAATTTTCTTATAATAATAGCTATCACGCCAGCTTTGGAATGCCACCGTATGAAGCACTATATGGGAGAAAATGCAGATCACCAGTGCATTGGGATGAAGTTGAAGAACGTAAAATTTTGGGTCCAGAATTAATTCAGCAAACGAAAGAAAAGATTGAACTTATTCGGAAACTAATCGATGCAGCGCAAAACAGGCAACACAAATATGCAGACCAAGCAAGGAAGGATATGGACTATCAGGAAGGGGAACACGTATTACTTAAAATATCGCCATGGAAAGGATTGACCAGATTTGGCAATAAGGGTAAATTGAAGCCACGATATGTCGGACCATTTGAAATTTTGAAGAAAGTAGGGAAGCTTGTATACGAATTAGCTTTACCGCCTTATATGCAACATATTCACAATGTGTTTCACGTGTCAATGCTTAAGCGATATAATCCTGATTTTAGGCATGTAATAGAGTATGAACCGATAGATATCCAACCAGATTTGTCTTTTGTAGGGCAGCCAGTAAGAATTTTAGATCGGCAAGAGAAAGTATTGAGAAATAAGTCTGTATATTTAGTGCGAGTGTTGTGGAGAAACCCAGTAATTGAAGAATCAACCTGGGAGCTTGAAAGTGAAATGTTAGAGAAATACCCTCATTTGTTTTCGTAGAAGATTCTGAGGACAGAATCCTATTAAGGGGGGAAAATGTAACGACCGGGAAATTTACGTTGTATTATATCATATTTATAATAAAATATGTGTATTAATATGCCATTTATATGTGATTAAATGTATTGAGTCATTAAACCGTAACTGCTACGTGTTACGTGTTATCTGTTTTGATCCAAACATGTTTTAGATATTTATAGAGTGTTTTATCGTAAATTATATATCTTATATCAAAACCCGTACAGCTCAAAACCATGTTTTAAAAGCCTGTATTTCAAAAAAATCATTGGCCCTATTTTGTCAAAAATGCCCTATATCATATCGCTATTCTAAACCCCTAGATGTTTTATAAATTGACCTTTTTCGCGAAAAACGACTTTTCCGGGCCCCTTCGGATACCAAAAACCCCACAAAAATAACATTTTTATTTTTATATGATCATAAAATTATAATATATCATTTTTCTTTGCATTTTTGTAATATTCACAATTTTTGGGAATTTTTAGCATTAATTTTGTATTTATTGGATATTTAAAAATTCAATATTAATACCCAAAAAATTATAAAAATTGGGGCCAAATATATTTATTAGGAGTGTAATTAGACCCTTAATTTTACTTAGGGGTATTATTTTCATAAATATAAATACCTGATTTATTGTTAATTTTTCAGTTAATTTTAATTAAAACTCAGAAAATAATTAGAATATAGAAAAAGAAAAGGGAATTAGGGTTTGTGTTGGTGAAGAACAGGGCAGCAGAATCAAGCAAGGATTTGAAGGTGATTCCGGAGTCCAAATCAGTCATGTGAGTACTCGTTTTGAAGCTTATAATCTGTAGTTTTTAATTATGTGATTGTTTTTAACGTTTGATTGATCGAATTGATATTTATATTTTCGGGTTTTAATTTTTAATTCGGGTTTGAATTTCTAGTAGTTGTTTGATGTTGTTGTTGCTGGAAACGATTAGATCGTCGAGTTTCCTATCGATTCATACCGGTTTCGTCGATTTTGGTTGTGGTTTGCGAGCTCGCCGGAAAGCGGCACCGTCGCCGCGTTTCTCAGCTTTCCGGCTGCTGTGTCGATTGCACGAGGAAGGAGAAGGTAGGGATGTTGATTCGATGTTGTGGCTGACTGAAATCACTAAGAAACAAGACCGAATTGTAACGTTTAGGCCGTGTTTTGCTCGCCGGAAAAACCACTGGCGTCGTTGCCGGCGGCTGTTCTTCCTGACCCGGGTTCGACCCAGTTTGCAACCCGGAAATCGACCCGGGTTTGATCCTAAAAACCCAAACCCTGAACTCAGTTTTATGTTTCTGGATTTTTATATATTTATTTTATTTTCTGAAAATTAGAAATTAGTTTTAATAATTCTAAAAAGTAAATAAAAATTAGATTTAAATTCTGAAAAATAGTATTATTAATTTCTGAATTATTTTATTAAATTATAAATTTGAATTTAATTATTTAATTATTTATTTAATTATTTATTAGTTATCTAATTAATTAATAATTAGGTAATTAATTAATAATTAGGTAATTAATTAATAAATAAGGATTAAAAATAACTAAATAATACGATTATTAATCCGATAATTAGTTAATATTGCGAGTAGTAATTCGATAATGAGAATTATTATTCGAGCGTTAGTTATTCGAAGAATATCGTAATAATTGTTCGTATCGTATAATTAAATACAGATAATTAATTGATTAAAGAATCTTATAAGTTTCAATAATAATATATGAGTTCGGTAGTATTCGAGAATAGTGCGTAGCTCGTATTTATACGAGTGATTAATCGTTGAGTTGGTTTATAATTCGAGTAATTCGTAGTTATTCGATAAATAGCGTTAAATCAATTGATTATTTGTGAATAATTGATCTAATCAAATAAATAACGATGAGTTGTAAATATTTGTAATAAATTGTGATTAATCCTAATAATTAGGGATTAATTATTTTAAATTAGTAAATAATTATCTATTAATTATTAATTATTTATTTATTAGTTATTTATTTATTAAATATTTAAAAATTGATTAATTATTTCGATAATTAGTCACATAATTTTCAATAAATCATAACTTCTTCATTTTAACTCCAAAAATTATAAAAAATTATTTTTGACTTTGATTTACTTAAATAATTATTTAAAAATTATTTAGGGATTTAAAAATTGGCAATAATTATTTATATTGAATAATAAATTGAATTATCAGTGTTTAATTGATAATAATTCAACCGTTAGTCCGAATTGAGCGAAACGAAAGCCTGTTGACTCAGAAAAATGAATTATTCTCACTAAAAATAATATGAAGACCTAATTTCTTCTCGAAATTAGTTGACTTTATTGATTGCTTGATTATCAGTCGAAATGCGTGCCGAGACGAGTTCGGAAAATTCCGGAAAAATGGGAAATGAAGCAGAAGGTGATCAGCGGAGCAATCAGCGGGTCGATTTCGATTCTAAAAATTATTTTAACTATAAAACGATTATGTGCTTATGTGCTTATGTGTATTATGTGGTTAATCAAGTCTTACTTGGTTATATGTAATATTCAAGTTGGTTATAAGCATATGGGTAGATAATAAGAACAAAATGAAGTCGATGCAAGATGCAAATTGAAGTACAAAATGAATTAACCAGTCTATTTTGCTAACAGAAACTAAGCCAGCAAGGCAAGTCAAGTAGGGAATAGACGAAAGTGATTTAATTGCAGTAAGTCGCACAGAAGGCAAGTTTCTCCCCTATTCTATTTTCCAGAATAGTGATATTCTCTTCAGATTCTTATTACATTTGCATTACTTTAATTCCTTTATTCATATCTCAGTTCGATTCTTGAATTATTCTTTTCATTTGAATTTATT